>NW_027254873.1:110000-117500 GCF_044704955.1 Pristiophorus japonicus
CCCTCAGTAATGCCCCTCCGACAGTGCGGCACTCCCTCAGTACTGCCCCTCCGACAGTGTGGCGCTCCCTCAGTAATGCCCCTCCGACAGTGTGGCGCTCCCTCGGTACTGCCCCTCCGACAGTGCGGCACTCCCTCAGTACTGCCCCTCCGACAGTGCGGCGCTCCCTCAGTAATGCCCCTCCGACAGTGTGGCGCTCCCTCGGTACTGCCCCTCCAACAGCGCAATACGGCGCTCCCTCGGTATTACAGGTATACACCTCGCCCCGCCCCCCTCCCCCCCCCCCCACACCTCCCCGAGACCCCCTCCGCACCTCACCTGTCCCGGGAAAGGTCTCCCGCTCCCGATCCTCTTCCAGCTGTATTCCTAACGGCTGCTGGCGATGTCCATCTGTCGGAGAGGCGAAACATTGAGTCTCATAAACTGTCCACAGCATCGGAAGCGAGTGCTGTCCTGGGGGGGAGGGGGAAGTGGGGAGCCGGGGGGGGGGGCGGTGAGGAGGAGGGGAGGAGGAGGGACTTTGAGGCGGTTGAGGCTTGCTCGATTTGCGGGAGTGTGGGTCCGCAGAGCTGCCACCTCGTTAGAGAGGTGGAACTTTGTTGCATGGTACGGAGGGAGGGTGGGGAGTGTGGCTTGGGGCGTTGAGCCCCCCCTGTCCGATCTCGCACCAACTCTCTCGGGGAGGGGTTGCTACGAGATGCGATTTCCCGGAACCCTCTCAGACGCGAGCAGATCTCGGGCAAACCCTGGGCTTAAGGCAGTGCCGGAACTCTCGGATAGAAGTTGATCAAAGACCTTGCCAAAAATAGCAGTGACATCACCGAGCGAGCGAGCGAGAGAGAGAGAGAGAGAGACAGAAGTAAAAGTTTGGATTGGGCCGTGCAGCCGAGCCAATGGGGGGAGAGGGAGAGGGAGAGGGAGGGAGAGAGGGCTGTGTTTCTCGCTGGGAGGTTCTGGGGAGGCATGGCTCCACCTGCTGTCGGTCTGAGAGAGTGTGAGAGGGAGAGAGGGAAGGAGAGAGAGAGAGGGAGCGAGGGAGAGAGAAAGAGAGAAAGAGAGAGAGAGAGGGAGAGAGGGAGGGAGAGAGGGAGAGCGAGAGAGGGAGAGAGGGAAGGAGAGAGAGAGGGAGAGAGGGAGGGAGAGAGGGAAGGAGAGAGGGAAGGAGAGAGAGAGAGAGAGAGAGAGGGAAGCAGAGAGGGAGAGAGAGAGTGAGGGAGAGAGAGGGAGAGAGGGTGGGAGAGAGAGAGGGGGGAGGGAGAGAGAGGGAGAGAGAGAGATGGAGAGAGGGAAGGTGAGAGAGAGAGGGAGGGAGAGAGGAAGAGAGAGTGAGGGAGGGAGAGAGAGTGTGTGTGTGTGAGAGAGAGAGTGTGTGAGAGTGTGAGAGAGAGTGTGTGTGTGTGTGAGTGTGAGAGAGAGTGTGAGTTTGAGAGAGAGAGTGTGTGTGAGTGGGTGTGTGAGAGAGAGTGTGTGTGAGTGTGTGGATGAGTGTGTGCATGAGAGAGTGTGTGAGAGTGTGAGAGAGAGTGTGTGTGTGAGAGTGTGAGAGAGAGTGTGTGTGTGTGTGTGAGAGAGAGTGAGTGTGAGTGTGTGAGAGAGAGAGAGAGAGAGTGTGTGTGTGAGAGAGAGTGTGTGTGGGAGTGTGTGTGAGTGTGTGTATGAGTGTGTGCGTGAGAGAGTGTGTGAGAGTGTGTGTGTGAGAGAGAGAGAGTGAGTGTGAGTGAGTTTGAGAGAGAGAGAGAGAGTGTGTGATAGTATGTGTGTGTGTGTGTGTGTGTGTGTGTGAGAGATAGAGCGAGAGACTGTGTGAGAGAGAGTGTGTGTGTGAGAGTGTGTGATAGTATGTGTGTGTGTGTGTGTGTGTGTGTGTGTGAGAGTGAGAGAGAGAGAGAGAGAATCAGCCCTCTCTGTGGTGGCCCCAGCTGCTTTTCTGAGCTGTGATGGTCCCAGAAATAGCAGCATGGTATTGTGGTCGGAATGGTCTGATTCGGAGCTGTCCCAGGGTGCTGGGAAGGGGCGAGATTTACCATCGATGGGGATGAATAAATTGTGTGTGTGTGAGAGGCAACATCAGAAAAGTCCTGCATTTTTTGTTAACTGTCCAGGTTGCTGTACACACACATTGTGCACAGACAGCGCACCCCTTAACTACCGTACTCCGGGAATAACACACTCCTGAATAAAATCCACTAAACGTGGCCCAGTGGGCAGCCCCCTCGCCTCTGAGTCAGAAGGTTTTGGGTTCAATTCCCACTCCAGGGACTCGAGCACAAAAATCTAGGCTGACACTCGCAGTGCAGTACTGAGGGAGCGCCGCACTGCCGGAGGGGCTGTACTGAGGGAGCACCGCACTGTCGGAGGGGCAGTACTGAGGGAGTGCCGCACTGTCGGAGGGGCTGTACTGAGGGAGCGCCGCACTGTCGGAGGGGCTGTACTGAGGGAGCGCCGCACTGTCGGAGGGGCAGTACTGAGGGAGCGCCGCACTGTCGGAGGGGCAGTACTGAGGGAGCACCGCACTGTCGGAGGGGCGGTACTGAGGGAGCACCGCACTGTCGGAGGGGCGGTACTGAGGGAGTGCCGCACTGTCGGAGGGGCTGTACTGAGGGAGCGCCTCACTGTCGGAGGGGCTGTACTGAGGGAGCGCCGCACTGTCGGAGGGGCAGTACTGAGGGAGCGCCGCACTGTCGGAGGGGCGGTACTGAGGGAACGCCGCACTGTCGGAGGGGCAGTACTGAGGGAGCGCCGCACTGTTGGAGGGGCGGTACTGAGGGAGCGCCGCACTGTTGGAGGGGCGTTACTGAGGGAGTGCCGCACTGTCGGAGGGGCAGTACTGAGGGAGCGCCGCACTGCCGGAGGGGCAGTACTGAGGGAGCGCCGCACTGTCGGAGGGGCCGTCATTCGGTTCGACGTTAAACCGAGGCCCCGTCTGCCCTCTCGGGTGGATGTAAAAGATCCCGGGGCCACTATTTCGAAGAAGAGCAGGGGGAGTTCTCCCCGGTGTCCTGGGGCCAATATTTATCCCTCGACCAACATCACTAAAACAGATGATCTGGGTCATTATCACATTGCTGTGTGTGGGAGCTTGCTGTGCGCAGATTGGCGTTTCCCACATTACAACAGTGTCCACACTCCAAAAGTACTTCATTGGCTGTAAAGCACTTTGGGACGTCCGGTGGTTGTGAAAGGCGCTATATAAATCTTTCTTTTGTTAAAAAACTGCCCCCAAATATCCCACTGTACAATGCACCCCATAAACATTACAACTGCAAATAATGCACCCCAGACACAGTGCACCCCAATATAAGAACATAGAAAATAGATGCAGGAGTCGGCCATTCGGCCCTTCGAGCCTGCACCACCATTCAATATGATCATGGCTGATCATTCAACTTCAGTACCCCATTCTTGCTTTCTCTCCATACCCCCTGATCCCTTTAGCCGTAAGGGCCACATCTAACTCCCTTTTGAATATATCTAACGAACTGGCCTCAACAACTCTCTGTGGTAGAGAATTCCACAGGTTCACCACTCTCTGGGTGAAGAAGTTTCTCCTCATCTGGGTCCTAAATGGCCTACCCCTTATCCTTAGACTGTGACCCCTGGTTCTGGACTTCCCCAACATCGGGAACATTCTTCCTGCATCTAACCTGTCCAGTCCCGTCAGAATTTTAAACGTTTCTATGAGATCCCCTCTCATCCTTCTGAACTCCAGTGAATATAAGTCCAGTTGATCTAGTCTTTCTTGATAGGTCAGTCCCGCCATCCCGGGAATCAGTCTGGTGAACCTTCGCTGCACTCCCTCAATAGCAAGAACGTCCTTCCTCAGATTAGGAGACCAAAACTGAACACAATATTCAAGGTGTGACCTCACTAAGGTCCTGTACAACTGCAGTAAGACCTCCCTGCTCCTGTACTCAAATCCTCTCGCTATGAAGGCCAACATACCATTTGCCTTCTTCACCGCCTGCTGTACCTGCATGTCAACTTTCAATGACTGATGTACCATGACACCCAGGTCTCGTTGCACCTCCCCTTTTACTTTGGTGGCTGAACAGTCCAATACGAGAGTCACAGACCCTGTTATAGGTGGGACAGATGTTAGGGAACATCGCCAGCCCTTGTACATGGGCTTTGACCTTACAAAGGCCTTTGACACCGTCAACCGCGAGGGTCTACGGAGCGCCCTCCTCCGTTTCGGATGCCCCCAAAAGTTAATTGCCATCCTCTGCCTGCTCCACGATGACAGTCAGGCCGTGATCCTGACCAACGGATCCATCACTGACCCAATCCACGTCCAGACCGGGGTCAAACAGGGCTGTGTCATCGCCCCAACCCTCTTCTCAATCTCCCTCGCTGCCATGCTCCACCTCACAGTCAACAAGCTCCCCGCTGGAGTGGAACTAAACTACAGAACCAGTGGGAAGCTGTTCAACCTGCGCCGTCTCCAGGCCAGGTCCAAGATCACCCCAACCTCTGTCCTCGAGCTACAGTACGTGGACGATGCCTGCGTCTGCACACATACAGAGGCTGAACTCCAGGATATAGTCGATGTATTCACTGAGGCGTACGAAAGCACGGACCTTACGCTAAACATCCGTAAGACAAAGGTCCTCCACCAGCCTGTCCTCTCCGCACAGCACTGCCCCCCAGTCATCGCGATCCACGGCCCGGCCCTGGACAACGTGGACCATTTCCCATACCTCGGGAGCCTCTTATCAACAAGGGCAGACATTGGCGACGAGATCCAACACCGCCTCCAGTGCGCCAGTGCAGCCTTCGGCCGCCTGAGGAAAAGAGTGTTCGAAGACCAGGCCCTCAAATCCACCACCAAGCTCATGGTCTACAGGGCTGTAGTGATACCCGCCCTCCTGTGTGGCTCAGAGACATGGACCATGTACAGTAGACACCTCAAGTCGCTGGAGAAATACCACCAACGCTGTCTCCGCAAGATCCTGCAAATCCCCCGGGAGGACAGACGCACCAACGTTAGCGTCCTCGACCAGGCCAACATCCCCAGCATCGAAGCACTGACCACACTCGACCAGCTCCGCTGGGCAGGGCCACATTGTCCGCATGGTTCCCCCAGACACGAGACTCCCCAAAGCAAGCGCTCTACTCGGAACTCCTTCACGGGCAAACGGGCCAAAGGTGGGCAGAGGAAACGTTACAAGGGACCACCCTCAAAGCCTCCCTGATAAAGTGCAACAGCCCCACCGACACCTGGGAGTCCCTGGCCCAAAGACCAGTCCGCCCTAAGTGGAGGGAGTGCATCCGGGAGGGCGCTGAGCACCTCGAGTCTCGTCGCCGAGAGCATGCAGAAACCAAGCGCAGGCAGCGGAAGGAGCGTGCGGCAAACCTGTCCCACCCTCCCCTTCCCTCAACGTCTGTCTGTCCCACCTGTGACAGGGACTGTGGTTCCCGTATTGGACTGTTCAGCCACCTAAGGACTCGTGTTTAGAGTGGAAGCAAGTCTTCCTCGATTCCGAGGGACTGCCTATGACGATGGTGATGAGGAGTTCTGACTAGAGCGCTTGCTTTGGGCAATATAAGTCACAGATGTACGCAACCCACCCCTGAAATATTCCCCCAAAACTTACTGAACCCCACAGAGGTTTGTACCCCAAAGTATTTCACCTCCCACGGATACAACTTCCCCGAGACAGTTGAAGAACACAAGAATTAGGAGCAGGAGTCGGCCATTCGGCCCCTCGAGCCTGCTCCGCCATTCAACACGATCACGGATGATCTCCGACCTCAACTCCACTTTAACGCCCAATCCCTCGATTCCCTCAATATCTAAAAATCTAGCGATCCCAGCCTTAAATATACTCAACGACTGAGCCTCCACAGCCCTCTGGGGCAGAGAATTCCAAAGATTCACCCCGCTCTGAGTGAAGAAATTCCTCCTCATCTCAGTCCTAAATGGCCGACCCCTTATCCTGAGACTGTGTGACCCCTGGTTCTAGACTCCCCAGCCCGGGGGGAAACACCCTCCCTGCATCTACCCTGTCAATCCTCCTCAGAATCTGGTCTGTTTCAGTGAGATCACCTCTCATTCTGCTAAACTCCAGAGAGCATGGGCCCATTCTCTTCAATAACGTTGAGAAAAACCCCTTTCCCGACCACCGAACATCCCAAAGCGTTTTACAGCCAATGAAGTACTTTTTGGGAGTGTAGTCACTGTTGTAATGTGGGAAACGCCAATTAGCGCACAGCAAGCTCCCACACAGCGATGTGATAATGACCCAGATCATCTGTTTTAGTGATGTTGGTTGAGGGATAAATATTGGCCCCAGGACACCGGGGAGAACTCCCCCTGCTCTTCTTCCAAATAGTGGCCGTGGGATCTTTTACATCCACCCGAGAGGGCAGACGGGGCCTCGGTTTAACGTCTCATCCGAAAGACGGACCCTCTGACAGTGCGGCACTCCCTCAGTACTGCCCCTCCGACAGTGCAGTGCGGCGCTCCCTCAGTACCGCTCCTCCGACAGTGCGGCGCTCCCTCAGTACTGCCCCTCCGACAGTGCGGCACTCACTCAGTACCGCCCCTCCGACAGTGCGGCGCTCCCTCAGTACCGCCCCTCCGACAGTGCGGCGCTCCCTCAGTACCGCCCCTCCGACAGTGCGGCACTCCCTCAGTACCGCCCCTCCGACAGTGCGGCACTCCCTCAGTACTGCCCCTCCGACAGTGCGGCACTCCCTCAGTACTGCCCCTCCGACAGTACGGCGCTCCCTCAGTACTGCACCTCCGACAGCACAGTACGGCGCTCCCTCAGTACTGCCCCTCCGACAGCACAGTACGGCGCTCCCTCAGTACTGCCCCTCCGACAGTGCGGCGCTCCCTCAGTACTGCCCCTCCGACAGTGCGGCACTCCCTCAGTACTGCCCCTCCGATAGTGCGGCACTCCCTCAGTACTGCCCCTCCGACAGTGCGGCGCTCCCTCAGTACTGCCCCTCCGACAGTGCGGCTCTCCCTCAGTACTGCCCCTCCGACAGTGCGGCACTCCCTCAGTACTGCCTCTCCAACAGTGCGGTGCTCCCTCAGTACCGCCCCTCCGACAGCGCAGTGCGGCGCTCCCTCAGTACTGCCCCTCCGACAGCGCAGTGCGGCGCTCCCTCAGTACTGCCCCTCCGACAGCACAGTACGGCGCTCCCTCAGTACTGCTCCTCCGACAGTGCGGCACTCCCTCAGTACTGCCCCTCCGACAGTACGGCGCTCCCTCAGTACTGCCCCTCCAACAGTGCACCGCTCCCTCAGTACCGTCCCTCCGACAGTGCGGCACTCCCTCAGTACCGTCCCTCCGACAGTACGGCACTCCCTCAGTACTGCCCCTCCGACAGTGCGGCGCTCCCTCAGTACTGCCCCTCCGACAGCGCAGTGCGGCGCTCCCTCAGTACTGCCCCTCCGACAGTACGGTGCTCCCTCAGTACTGCCCCTCCGACAGTACGGCACTCCCTCAGTACTGCCCCTCCGACAGTGTGGCGCTCCCTCAGTACTGCCCC
>NW_027254873.1:122500-130000 GCF_044704955.1 Pristiophorus japonicus
GCAAGTTCTCCAATACCTTTCTCAAAGTTGCTGCAAGATTTCTCTTACATCACAGCTTCCTGCCGCAGTGTCCGAGCTCGGAGACTTACTGCTACAGCGGATCAAGGCTGCAGTCTGTAACTCACACCTCGCGTAAACACTGCACCCAAAATCAGTTACACGATACAGCCCGCACGCCTGCCTTTGAATAACCAGCCACCTCCTCCTCTTCCTGCTGTTATCTCCACCTCGGTCTCTCCCCTACCCTCTTTCTCTCCGCACTGTCATGGAGGCAGTACTGAGGGAGCGCCGTACTGCCGGAGGGGCAGTACTGAGGGAGCACCGCACTGTCGGATCGGCAGTATTGAGGGAGCGCCGCACTGTTGGAGGGGCGGTACTGAGGGAGTGCCGTACTGCGCTGTCGGAGGGGCAGTACTGAGGGAGCGCCGCACTGTTGGAGGGGCGGTACTGAGGGGGTGCCGTACTGTCGGAGGGGCAGTACTGAGGGAGCACCGCACTGTCGGAGGGGCGGTACTGAGGGAGCGCCGTACTGCCGGAGGGGCAGTACTGAGGGAGCACCGCACTGTCGGAGGGGCGGTACTGAGGGAGCGCCGTACTGCCGGAGGGGCAGTACTGAGGGAGCGCCGCACTGTCGGAGGGGCGGTACTGAGGGAGCGCCGTACTGCGCTGTCGGAGGGGCGGTACTGAGGGAGTGCCATACTGCGCTGTCGGAGGGGCAGTACTGAGGGAGTGCCGTACTGCGCAGTCGGAGGGGCGGTACTGAGGGAGTGCCGTACTGCGCTGTCGGAGGGGCAGTACTGAGGGAGCTCCACACTGTTGGAGGGGCAGTACTGAGGGAGCTCCACACTGTCAGAGGGGCAGTACTGAGGGAGTGCCGCACTGTCGGAGGTGCCGTCTTTCGGATGAGACGTTAAACCGAGGTACCATCTGCTCTCTCACGTGCAGGTAAAAGATCCCACAACACTATTTTGAAGAAGAGCAGGGGGAGTTATCACCGGTGTCCGACATAAGAACATAAGAAACAGGAGCAGGATTCAGCCATTTGGCCCCTCGAGCCTGCTCCGCCATTTAATACGATCACGGCTGATCTTCGACCTCAACTCCACTTTCCCGCCCGATCCCTCGATTCCCTCAATATCCAAAAATCTACCGATCCCAGCCTTGAATATACTCAACGACTGAGCCTCCACAGCCCTCTGGGGCAGAGAATTCCAAAGATTCACCCCCCTCTGAGTGAAGAAATTCCTCCTCATCTCAGTCCTAAATGGCCGACCCCTTATCCTGAGACTGTGACCCCTGGTTCCAGACTCCCCAGCCCAGGGGGAAACACCCTCCCTGCATCTACCCTGTCAATCCTCCTCAGAATCTGGTCTGTTTCAATGGGATCGCCTCTCATTCTTCTAAACTCCAGAGAGTATCGGCCCAGTCTGCTCAATCTCTCCTCATAGGACAATCCCCCCATCCCAGGAATCAGTCTGGTGAACCTTCGCTGCACTCCCTCTATGGCAAGTATATCCTTCCTTAGGTAAGGAGACCCAAACTGTGCACAATACTCCAGGTTTGGTCTCACCAGGGTTCTACTATTCCTAATAGGGAGCCTCTTATCAACAAGGGCAGACATTGGCGACGAGATCCAACACTGCCTCCAGTGCGCCAGTGCAGCCTTCGGCCGCCTGAGGAAAAGAGTGTTTGAAGACCAGACCCTCAAATCCACCACCAAGCTCATGGTCCACAGGGCTGTAGTGATACCCGCCCTCCTGTATGGCTCAGAGACACGGACCGTGTACAGTAGACATCTCAAGTCGCTGCAGAAATACCACCAACGATGTCTCCGCAAGATCCTGCAAATCCCCTGGGAGGACAGACGCACCAACGTTAGCGTCCTCGACCAGGCCAACATCCCCAACATCGAAGCACTGACCACACTCGACCAGCTCCGCTGGGCAGGGCCACATTGTCCGCATGCCCCAGACACGAGACTCCCAAAGCAAGCGCTCTACTCGGAACTCCTTCACGGGCAAACGGGCCAAAGGTGGGCAGAGGAAACGTTACAAGGGACCACCCTCAAAGCCTCCCCGATAAAGTGCAACATCCCCACCGACACCTGGGAGTCCCTGGGCCCAAAGATCAGTCCGCCCTAAGTGGAGGAAGTGCATCCGGGAGGGCACTGAGCACCTCGAGTCTCGTCGCCGAGAGCGTGCAGAAACCAAGCGCAGGCAGCGGAAGGAGCGTGCGGCAAACCAGTCCCACCCTCCCCTTCCCTCAACGTCTATCTGTCCCACCTGTGACAGGGACTGTGGTTCCCGTATTGGGCTGTTCAGTCACCTAAAGACTCGTGTTTAGAGTGGGAGCAAGTCTTCCTCGATTCCGAAGGACTGCCTATGATGATGATATAATTGCAGAACATGTTTTTACTCTTATACTCAAATCCTCTTGTAATAAATGCCAACATACAAAGATGGGAGGAAAAGCAATGTGTGAAGAGGACACAAAAAATCTGCAAAAGGACATAGACAGGCTAAGTGAGTGGGCAAAAATTTGTCAGATGGAGTATAATGTCGGAAAGTGTGAGGTCATGCACTTTGGCAGAAAAAAATCAAAGAGCAAGTTATTATTTAAATGGAGAAAGATTGCAAAGTGCCGCAGTACAGCAGGACCTGGGGGTACTTGTGCATGAAACACAAAAGGTTAGTATGCAGGTACAGCAAGTGATCAGGAAGGCCAATGGTATCTTGGTCTTTATTGCAAAGGGGATGGAGTATAAAAGCAGGGAAGTCTTGCTACAGTTATACAGGGTATTGGTGAGGCCACACCTGGAGTACTGCGTGCAGTTTTGGTCTCCGTATTTACGAAAGGATATACTTGCTTTGGAGGCAGTTCAGAGAAGGTTCACTCGGTTGATTCCAGAGATGAGGGGGTTTGACTTATGAGGAAAGGTTGAGTAGGTTGGGCCTCTACTCATTGGAGTTCAGAAGAATGAGAGGTGATCTTATCGAAACGTATAAGATTATGAGGGGGGCTCGACAAGGTGGATGCAGAGAGGATGTTTCCACTGATGGGGGAGACTAGAACTAGGGGGCATGGTCTTAGAATAAGGGGCCGCCCATTTAAAACTGAGATGAGGATGAATTTCTTCTCTGAGGGTTGTAAATCTGTGGAATTCTCTGCCCCAGAGAGCTGTGGAGGCTGGGACATTGAATATATTTAAGGTGGAGATAGACAGATTTTTGAGCGATAAGGGAGTGAAGGGTTATGGGGAGCGGGCGGGGAAGTGGAGCTGAGTCCATGATCGGATCAGCCATGGTCGTATTAAATGGCGGAGCAGGCTCGAGGGGCCGTATGTCCGACTCCTGCTCCTATTTCTTATGTTCTTATACCATTAATTGCTTGCTGTACCTGCATGTTATATTCCAGTAATTCCTGTACAAGGACTCACAGGTCCCCACCGAACACCAACATTTTTCCCAATCTCTCACTGTTTACAAAAAAACTCTGCTTTTCAATTTTATCTATCAAAGTGAACACGTTCACATTTCTCCCCATTAAAGAAACATAGAAACATAGAAAATAGGTGCAGTAGGCCATTCGGCCCTTCGAGCCTGCACCACCATTCAATATGATCATGGCTGATCATTCCCTCAGCACCCCATTCCTGCTTTCTCTCTATACCCCCTGATCCCTTTAGCCGTAAGGGCCACATCTAACGCCCTTTTGAATATATCCAACGAATTGGCCTCAACAACTTTCTGTGGTAGAGAATTCCACAGGTTCACAATTCTCTGAGTGAAGAAGTTTCTCCTCATCTCGGTCCTAAATGGCTTACCCCTTATCCTTAGACTGTGACCCCTGGTTCTGGACTTCCCCAACATCTTCCTGCATCTAATCTGTCCAAACCAGTCAGAATTTTACATGTTTCTATAAGATCCCCTCTCATTCTTCTGAACTCCAGTGAATATAAGCCCAGTCGATCCAGTTTTTCCTCATATGTCAGTCCTGCCATCCCGGGAATCAGTCTGGTGAACCTTCGCTGCACTCCCTCAATAGCAAGAACGTCCTTCCTCAGATTAGGAGACCAAAACTGTACACAATATTCCAGGTGTGGCCTCACCAAGGCCCTGTATAACTGCAGTAAGACCTCCCTGCTCCTATACTCAAATCCTCTCGCTATGAAGGCCAACATGCCATTTGCCTTCTTCACCACCTGCTGTACCTGCATGCCAACTTTCAATGACTGATGTACCATGACACCCAGGTCTCGTTGCACCTCCCCTTTTCCTAATCTGTCACCATTCAGATAATATTCTACCTTCCTGTTTTTGCCCCCAAAGTGGATAACCTCACATTTATCCACATTATACTGCATCTGCCATGTATTTGCCCACTCACCTAACCTGTCCAAGTCACCCTGCAGCCTCTTAGCGTCCCCCTCACAGCTCACACCGCCACCCAGCTTAGTGTCATCTGCAAACTTGGAGATATTACACTCAATTCCTTCGTCTAAATCATTAATGTATAGTGTAAATAGCTGGGGTCCCAGCACTGAACCTTGTATTCCATGAAAGACCGGATCGACTAGGCTTAATTCACAGGAATTGAAAAGAATGAGAGGGAAACTCCCTCAGCCTGCCTCTATCGCCTGGAAGATCTTGCCTCAAACACGGAGTTGGAGGTGGCACAGTGTGAGTTTGGGCAATGAAGGACCTCCTTGTTTGTGTCAATGAGCCGGAGTCTGTGGCTTCGTCCTGTGGTGACCAGGGGTGTCTCCATTTCAGCGGGAGCGCTGGCCAGCTGAAATCCAGCCAAAGTTCAGCGCCTGAGCCCTTCGGCACGACTCGGGGCCACGAGTCACCGAGAGACCGGCAGCGGAGGTATTTGTCGCAGAACCTGAACTCAACGCCGCAAAAACGGCCCAACGCACCACACGGGAGCAACTACCAGACATCGCCTGGCACCGAGGATCGCCGGGAGGTATTGGGTCAGGTGGCGAAACTGAGGGAGGGGAGGGAGGAGGAAGGGAAGGGAAGGGTAAGGGAAGGGAGGGAGCGGAGGGAGGGGAGGAGGGAGGGAAGGGAGGGGAGGAGGAAGGGAAGGGAAGGGAGCGAGGGAGGGGAGGAGGGAGGGGAGGAGGGAGGGAAGGGAGGGGAGGAGGAAGGGAAGGGAAGGGAGCGAGGGAGGGGAGGAGGGAGCGGAGGGAGCGAGGAAAAGGAAGACTTGTATTTCTATAGCGTCTTTCACGACCACTGGATGTCCCAAAGCGCTTTACAGCCAATGAAGTACTTTTGGAGTGCAGTCACTGTTGTAATGTGGGAAACGCCAATTAGCGCACAGCAAGCTCCCACACACAGCGATGTGATAATGACCCAGATCGTCTGTTTTAGTGATGTTGGTCGAGGGATAAATATTGGCCCCAGGACACCGGGGAGAACTCCCCCTGCTCTTCTTCCAAATAGTGGCCCCGGGATCTTTTACATCCACCCGAGAGGGCAGACGGGGCCTCGGTTTAACGTCTCATCTGAAAGACAGCCCCTCCGACAGTGCGGCGCTCCCTCAGTACCGCCCCTCCGACAGTGCGGCACTCCCTCAGTACCGCCCCTCCGACAGTGCGGCACTCCCTCAGTACTGCCCCTCCGACAGTGCGGCACTCCCTCAGTACTGCCCCTCCGACAGTGCGGCACTCCCTCAGTACTGCCCCTCTGACAGTGCGGCGCTCCCTCAGTACCGCCCCTCCGACAGTGCGGCACTCCCTCAGTACTGCCCCTCCGACAGTGCGGCGCTCCCTCAGTACTGCCCCTCTGACAGTGCGGCGCTCCCTCAGTACCGCCCCTCCGACAGTACGGCGCTCCCTCAGTACTGCACTGGGAGTGGCAGCCTCGAGTTTTGTGCTCAAGTCCCTGGAGTGGGTCTTGAACCCACAACTTTCCGCATTTACTGGACTCAAACCAGGGGATGAGGGACCTCAGGTACACGGAACAGGCGGCCGATATATTCCCAAGTCGGGATGGTGTGTGACTGGGAGGGGAACGTGGAGGTGGTGGTGTTCCCATGGACCTGCTGCCCTTGTCCCTCGAGGCGGGTAGAGGTGGCGGGTTTGGGAGGTGCTGCCGAAGAAGCCTTGGCGAGTTGCCGCGGTGCATCTTGTAGACGGTGCACACTGCAGCCACGGTGCACCGGTGGTGGAGGGAGTGAGTGTTGGAGGTGGTGGAGGGAGTGAGTGTTGGAGGTGGTGGAGGGAGTGAGTGTTGGAGGTGGTGGAGGGAGTGAGTGTTGGAGGTGGTGGAGGGAGTGAGTGTTGGAGGTGGTGGAGGGAGTGAGTGTTGGAGGTGGTGGAGGGAGTGAGTGTTGGAGGTGGTGGAGGGAGTGAGTGTTGGAGGTGGTGGAGGGAGTGAGTGTTTAATCTGTTCTCGTGATGTTTGTGGAGGGATAAATAATGGTCCCCAGGACACCGGGCAGATCTCCCTCCGCGCTGATCTATCGGAGGAGTGCAGGCAAGCCGAGGGAGATTATTAAACAGTTGTGTTCTACACAGACAGTGTCTAGCACAATGTTTGTCTTACGTCACCCTAACTAACCAGAGGAGTTTATTTGATGTGGAAATATTTTCCTTGCTGTGCGTCATTGCAAGTCTGGAGCGGACATCTGTTCCAAGCGTGTGGCTGAGGAATTGTTTACCCAGTGCAGTACCAAGGGAGTGCCGCACTGTCGGAGGGCAGTACTGAGGGAGCGCCGCACTGTCGGAGGGGCAGTACTGAGGGAGCGCCGCACTGTCGGAGGGGCAGTACTGAGGGAGCGCCGCACTGTCGGAGGGGCAGTACTGAGGAAGCGCCGCACTGTCGGAGGGGCGGTACTGAGGGAGTGCTGCACTGTCGGAGGGGCAGTACTGAGGGAGCGCCGCACTGTCGGAGGGGCAGTACTGAGGGAGCGCCGCACTGTCGGAGGGGCAGTACTGAGGGAGCGCCGCACTGTCGGAGGGGCAGTACTGAGGAAGCGCCGCACTGTCGGAGGGGCGGTACTGAGGGAGTGCCGCACTGTCGGAGGGGCGGTACTGAGGGAGCACCGCACTGTCGGAGGGGCAGTACTGAGGGAGTGCTGCACTGTCGGAGGGGCAGTACTGAGGGAGCGCCGCACTGTCGGAGGGGCAGTACTGAGGGAGCGGCGTACTATCGGAGGGGCAGTACTGAGGGAACGCCGCACTGTCGGAGGGGCAGTACTGAGGGAGCACCATATTGTCGGAGGGGCGGTGCTGAGGGAGTGCCGCACTGTTGGAGGGGCGGTACTGAGGGAACGCCGCACAGTCGGAGGGGCAGTACTGAGGGAGTGCCGTACTGTCGGAGGGGCAGTACTGAGGGAGCACTGTACTGTCGGAGGGGCAGTACTGAGGGAGCACCGTACTGTCGGAGGGGCAGTACTGGGGGAGTGTCGGTCTGGATTATGGGGAGCTAGTATCTGTAATGGGGATTGAACCCACGACATTGTGACTCAGAGGTGAGAGCGAGAGAGAGA
>NW_027254873.1:140000-150287 GCF_044704955.1 Pristiophorus japonicus
CTTACGGCTAAAGGGATCAAGGGGTATGGAGAGAAAGCAGGAATGGGATACTGAAGTTGCATGATCAGCCATGATCATATTGAATGGTGGTGCAGGCTCAAAGGGCCGAATGGCCTGCTCCTGCACCTATTTTCTATGTTTCTATCTGCTCCCACCGCCCTTTCAGGCAGCGCGTTCCCGATCACAACAACTCGCTGCGTAAAAACATTCTCCCCATCTCCCCCTCTGGTTCCATCGCCGATTATCGTCAATCTGTGTCCCTCTGGTTACCCCACCCTCCTGCCCCTGGGGAACGTTCTCTCCCCTATCCGCTCTGATCAGAAAAGCCCTGGTAATTTCGAACGCCTCTATGAAATCTCCCCCGTGCACCACCGCCTTAACCTCCTGCTGCACGCATATAGTTCTACACAGGAAGCCGTTTGTTTGAACCAAAAGCCCTTTCAGTCAACGACACCCTGGTTCACACTGTCTCCAGTCACAGCACACCAACTTTTTACAATCAGAGGCCGAATGGCAGTGTCTGCACCAGAGGCAGTCCCTCGGAATCGAGGAAGACTTGCTTCCACTCTAAAAATGAGTCCTTAGGTAGCTGAACAGTCCAATACGGAAATTACAGACTCTGTCACAGGTGGTTGACAATGTGGACCATTTCCCATACCTCGGGAGCCTCTTATCAACAAGGCCAGACATTGGCGGCGAGATCCAACACCGCCTCCAGTGCGCCAGTGCAGCCTTCGGTCGACCGAGGAAGAGAGTGTTCGAAGACCAGGCCCTCAAATCCACCACCAAGCTCATGGTCTACAGGGCTGTAGTGATACCCGCCCTTCTGTATGGCTCAGAGACACGGACCATGTACAGTAGACACCTCAAGTCGCTGGAGAAATACCACCAACGCTGTCTCCGCAAGATCCTGCAAATCCCCCGGGAGGACAGACGCACCAACGTTAGCGTCCTCGACCAGGCCCAACATCCCCAGCATCGAAGCACTGACCACACTCGACCAGCTCCGCTGGGCAGGGCCACATTGTCCGCATGGCCCCCAGACACGAGACTCCCCAAAGCAAGCGCTCTACTCGGAACTCCTTCACGGCAAACGAGCCAAAGGTGGGCAGAGGAAACGTTACAAGGGACCACCCTCAAAGCCTCCCTGATAAAGTGCAACATCCCCACTGACACCTGGGAGTCCCTGGCCCAAAGACCAGTCCGCCCTAAGTGGAGGGAGTGCATCCGGGAGGGCGCTGAGCACCTCGAGTCTCGTCGCCGAGAGCGTGCAGAAACCAAGCGCAGGCAGCGGAAGGAGCGTGCGGCAAACCAGTCCCACCCTCCCCTTCCCTCAACATCTATCTGTCCCACCTGTGACAGGGACTGTGGTTCCCGTATTGGACTGTTCAGCCACCTAAGGACTCGTGTTTAGAGTGGATGCAAGTCTTCCTCGATTCCGAGGGATTACCTATGATGATGGTGCATGAACCGGTAATGTGTAGAGCGATTGTTAAACGTTTTGCGAGTAAACCAACTAGTTCTTAATCGTAATGTGTTGCTGTGAATTCTTAAGCAAAGAACCCATGAAGCAAATATATTGCATCAACATTACAACAGTGAACACACTTCAGAAGTACGTAAAAGACCCCATGGCCACTATTTGGAAGAAGAGCAGGGGGAGTTCTCCCCGGTGTCCTGGGGCCAATATTTATCCCTCGACCAACATCACTAAAACAGATGATCTGGGTCATTATCACATCGCTGTGTGTGGGAGCTTGCTGTGCGCAAATTGGCGTTTCCCACATTACAACAGTGACTGCACTCCAAAAGTACTTCACTGGCTGTAAAGCGCTTTGGGACGTCCGGTGGTTGTGATAGGTGCTCTATAAATGCAGTGTTTCTATCTTTCCAATTCCACCTTTTTCAAAGTTACAATTGAATCTACTATTGCACACAAGAGATTGGTGCAAAATTAAAGCACATGGTATTGGGGGTAATGTAATGACGTGGATAGAGAACTGGTTGGCAGACAGAAAGCAGAGAGTCGGGATAAACGGGTCCTTTTCAGAATGGCAGGCAGTGACTAGTGGGGTGCCGCAGGGCTCAGTGCTGGGACCCCAGCTATTTACACTATACATTAATGATTTAGATGAAGGAATTGAGTGTAATATCTCCAAGTTTGCAGATGACACTAAGCTGGATGGCGGTGTGAGCTGTGAGCAGGATGCTAAGAGGCTGCAGGGTGACTTGGACAGGTTAGGTGAGTGGGCAAATACATGGCAGATGCAGTATAATGTGGATAAATGTGAGGTTATCCACTTTGGTGGCAAAAACAGGAAGGCAGACTATTATCTGAATGGCGGCAGACTAGGAAAAGGGGAGGTGCAACGAGACCTGGGTGTCATGGTTCATCAGTCATTGAAAGTTGGCATGCAGGTACAGCAGGCGGTGAAGAAGGCAAATGGCATGTTGGCCTTCATAGCGAGAGGATTTGAGTATAGGAGCAGGGAGGTCTTACTGCAGTTGTACAGGGCCTTGGTGAGTCCTCCTGGAATATTGTGTTCAGTTTTGGTCTCCTAATCTGAGGAAGGACATTCTTGCTATTGAGGGAGTGCAGCGAAGGTTCACCAGACTGATTCCCGGGATGGCAGGATTGACATATGAGGAGAGACTGGATCGACTCGGCTTATATTCACTGGAATTTAGAAGAATGAGAGGGGATCTCATAGAAACATGTAAAATTCTGACGGGACTGGACAGGTTAGATGCAGGAAGAATGTTCCCGATGTTGGGGAAGTCCAGAACCAGGGGTCACAGTCTAAGGATAAGGGGTAAGCCATTTAGGACCGAGATGAGGAGAAACTTCTTCACCCAGAGAGTGGTGAACCTGTGGAATTCTCTACCACAGAAAGTTGTTGGGGCCAGTTCGTTGGATATATTCAAAAGGGAGTTAGATGTGACCCTTACGGCTAAAGGGATCAAGGGGTATGGAGAGAAAGCAGGAATGGGGTACTGAAGTTGCATGATCAGCCATGATCATATTGAATGGTGGTGCAGGCTCAAAGGGCCGAATGGCCTGCTCCTGCACCTATTTGCTATGTTTCTATCTGCTCCCACCGCCCTTTCAGGCAGCGCGTTCCCGATCACAACAACTCGCTGCGTAAAAACATTCTCCCCATCTCCCCCTCTGGTTCCATCGCCGATTATCGTCAATCTGTGTCCCTCTGGTTACCCCACACTCCTGCCCCTGGGGAACGTTCTCTCCCCTATCCGCTCTGATCAGAAAAGCCCTGGTAATTTCGAACGCCTCTATGAAATCTCCCCCGTGCACCACCGCCTTAACCTCCTGCTGCACGCATATAGTTCTACACAGGAAGCCGTTTGTTTGAACCAAAAGCCCTTTCAGTCAACGACACCCTGGTTCACACTGTCTCCAGTCACAGCACACCAACTTTTTACAATCAGAGGCCGAATGGCAGTGTCTGCACCAGAGGCAGTCCCTCGGAATCGAGGAAGACTTGCTTCCACTCTAAAAATGAGTCCTTAGGTAGCTGAACAGTCCAATACGGAAATTACAGACTCTGTCACAGGTGGTTGACAATGTGGACCATTTCCCATACCTCGGGAGCCTCTTATCAACAAGGCCAGACATTGGCGACGAAATCCAACACCGCCTCCAGTGCGCCAGTGCAGCCTTCGGTCGCCCGAGGAAGAGAGTTTTTGAAGACCAGGCCCTCAAATCCACCACCAAGCTCATGGTCTACAGGGCTGTAGTGATACCCGCCCTCCTGTATGGCTCAGAGACACGGACCATGTACAGTAGACACCTCAAGTCGCTGGAGAAATACCACCAACGATGTCTCCGCAAGATCCTGCAAATCCCCCGGGAGGACAGACGCACCAACGTTAGCGTCCTCGACCAGGCCCAACATCCCCAGCATCGAAGCACTGACCACACTCGACCAGCTCCGCTGGGCAGGGCCACATTGTCCGCATGGCCCCCAGACACGAGACTCCCCAAAGCAAGCGCTCTACTCGGAACTCCTTCACGGGCAAACGGGCCAAAGGTGGGGCAGAGGAAACGTTACAGGGGACCCACCCTCAAAGCCTCCCTGATAAAGTGCAACATCCCCACCGACACCTGGGAGTCCCTGGGCCCAAAGACCAGTCCGCCCTAAGTGGAGGGAGTGCATCCGGGAGGGCGCTGAGCACCTCGAGTCTCGTCGCCGAGAGCGTGCAGAAACCAAGCGCAGGCAGCGGAAGGAGCGTGCGGCAAACCAGTCCCACCCTCCTCTTCCCTCAACATCTATCTGTCCCACCTGTGACAGGGACTGTGGTTCCCGTATTGGACTGTTCAGCCACCTAAGGACTCGTGTTTAGAGTGGAAGCAAGTCTTCCTCGATTCCGAGGGACTGGCTATGATGATGGTGCATGAACCGGTAATGTGTAGTGCGATTGTTAAACGTATTGCGAGTAAACCAACTAGTTCTTAATCGTAATGTGTTGCTGTGAATTCTTAAGCAAAGAACCCATGAAGCAAATATATTGCATCAACATTACAACAGTGAACACACTTCAGAAGTACGTAAAAGACCCCATGGCCACTATTTGGAAGAAGAGCAGGGGGAGTTCTCCCCGGTGTCCTGGGGCCAATATTTATCCCTCGACCAACATCACTAAAACAGATGATCTGGGTCATTATCACATTGCTGTGTGTGGGAGCTTGCTGTGCGCAAATTGGCGTTTCCCACATTACAACAGTGACTGCACTCCAAAAGTACTTCACTGGCTGTAAAGCGCTTTGGGACGTCCGGTGGTTGTGATAGGTGCTCTATAAATGCAGTGTTTCTATCTTTCCAATTCCACCTTTTTCAAAGTTACAATTGAATCTACTATTGCACACAAGAGATTGGTGCAAAATTAAAGCACACGGTATTGGGGGTAATGTAATGACGTGGATAGAGAACTGGTTGGCAGACAGAAAGTAGAGAGTCGGGATAAACGGGTCCTTTTCAGAATGGCAGGCAGTGACTAGTGGGGTGCCGCAGGGCTCAGTGCTGGGACCCCAGCTATTTATTAATGATTTACATTACATTACTATACATTAATGATTTAGATGAAGGAATTGAGTGTAATATCTCCAAGTTTGCAGATGACACTAAGCTGGGTGGCGGTGTGAGCTGTGAGCAGGATGCTAAGAGGCTGCAGGGTGACTTGGACCGGTTAGGTGAGTGGGCAAATGCATGGCAGATGCAGTATAATGTGGATAAATGTGAGGTTATCCACTTTGGGGGCAAAAACAAGAAGGCAGAATATTATCTGAATGGTGACAGATTAGGAAAAGGGGAGGTGCAACGAGACTTGGGTGTCATGGTACATCAGTCATTGAAAGTTGGCCATGCAGGTACAGCAGGCGGTGAAGAAGGCAATTGGTATGTTGGCCTTCATAGCGAGGGGATTTGAGTATAGGAGCAGGGAGGTCTTACTGCAGTTGTACAGGGCCTTGGTGAGGCCTCACCTGGAATATTGTGTTCAGTTTTGGTCTCCTAATCTGAGGAAGGACATTCTTGCTATTGAGGGAGTGCAGCGAAGGTTCACCAGACTGATTCCCGGGATGGCAGGACTGACATATGAAGAAAGACTGGATCGACTAGGCTTATATTCACTGGAATTTAGAAGAATGAGAGGAGATCTCATAGAAACATGTAAAATTCTGACGGGATTGGACAGGTTAGATGCAGGAAGAATGTTCCCGATGTTGGGGAAGTCCAGAACCAGGGGTTACAGTCTAAGGATAAGGGGTAAGCCATTTAGGACCGAGATGAGGAGAAACTTCTTCACTCAGAGAATTGTGAACCTGTGGAATTCTCTACCACAGAAAGTTGTTGAGGCCAATTCGTTGGATATATTCAAAAGGGAGTTAGATGTGGCCCTTACGGCTAAAGGGATCAGGGGGTATGGAGAGAAAGCAGGAATGGGATACTGAGGGAATGATCAGCCATGATCATATTGAATGGTGGTGCAGGCTCGAAGGGCCGAATGGCCTACTCCTGCAGCTAGTTTCTATGTTTCTATGTTTCTGTGTCTGTGAAGCTGTGACCAAACGCCTGTTAAAGTCCTTCCCCCGGGCTGTGAAATGCTTTTGGAATGTAGCAGAGGTTGTGAAAGGCGCTGGTTAAAAATGTAAGTGCTTTTCCTGCGTCTTTTAATCAGCGGCGAACAGCATGGGGAGAGAGAGTGAGAGACAGGGATATCCTGTGTCGAGCACTATGTCTGCACAATGTTCCCTATCTTTCCACAGTTTCTGCATCCTTTGTCATTTCCTCTCGGTGCGGGATGAAGTTTTCCCGGAGCTCTGATTTAACGCTGCTCCCAGCTCCAGGTCTCGAAGGCGGGGGAGAAAGATGGGAACATTGAGTAGGTTGGGCCTCTACTCATTGGAGTTCAGAAGAATGAGAGGTGATCTTATCGAAACGTATCAGATTATGAGGGGGCTCGACAAGGTGGATGCAGAGAGGATGTTTCCACTGATGGGGGAGACTAGAACTAGGGGGCATGGTCTTAGAATAAGGGGCCGCCCATTTAAAACTGAGATGAGGAGGAATTTCTTCTCTCAGAGGGTTGTAAATCTGTGGAATTTTCTGCCCCAGAGAGCTGTGGAGGCTGGGACATTGAATATATTTAAGGTGGAGATAGACAGATGTTTGAGCGATAAGGGAGTGAAGGGTTATGGGGAGCGGGCGGGGAAGTGGAGCTGAGTCCATGATCGGATCAGTCATGGTCGTATTAAATGGCGGAGCAGGCTCGAGGGGCCGAATGGCCGACTCCTGCTCCTATTTCTTATGTTAAGATCTCACGGACACTTTTTCGAAGAAGAGCTGGGGGAGTTCTCCCCGGTGTCCTGGGAGCCAATATTTATCCCTCAACCAACATCACCAAAACCCAAATCCCGGCAAAGGCCATGTCCAACATCGTTATCATCGGAAGCCCGGCAAACATGAGGAAGACGACAGAGAACGAGGACAGAGTGTAGTGTAACAAAATTTGCAGATGACACAAAGATTAGTGGGAAAGCGGGTTGTGTAGAGGACACAGAGAGGCTGCAAGGAGATTTGGATAGGTTAAGCGAATGGGCTAAGGTTTGGCAGATGGAAAACAATGTCGGAAAGTGTGAGGTCATCCACCTTGGAAACAAAAACAGTAAGAGGGAATATTATTTGAATGGGGAGAAATTACAACTTGCTGCCGTGCAGAGGGACCTGGGGGTCCTTGTGCATGAATCCCAAAAAGTTAGTTTGCAGGTGCAGCAGGTAATCAGGAAGGCGAATGAAATGTTGGCCTTCATTGCGAGAGGGATGGAGTACAAAAGCAGGGAGGTCCTGCTGCAACTGTACAGGGTATTGGTGAGGCCGCACCTGGAGTACTGCGTGCAGTTTTGGTCACCTTACTTAAGGAAGGATATACTGGCCTTGGAGGGGGTACAGAGACGATTCACTCGGCTGATTCCGGAGATGAGGGGGTTACCTCAAGATGATAGATTGAGTAGACTGGGTCTTTACTCCTTGGAGTTCAGAAGGATGAGGGGTGATCTTATCGAAACATTTAAAATAATGAAAGGGATAGACAAGATAGAGGCAGAGAGGTTGTTTCCACTGGTCGGGGAGACTAGAACTAGGGGGCACAGCCTCAAAATACGGGGGAGTCAATTTAAAACCGAGTTGAGAAGGAATTTCTTCTCCCAGAGGGTTGTGAATCTGTGGAATTCTCTGCCCAAGGAAGCAGTTGAGGCTAGCTCATTGAATGTATTCAAGTCACAGATAGATAGATTTTTAACCAATAAGGGAATTAAGGGTTACGGGGAGAGGGCGGGTAAGTGGAGCTGAGTCCACGGCCAGATCAGCCATGATCTTGTTGAATGGCGGAGCAGGCTCGAGGGGCTAGATGGCCTCCTCCTGTTCCTAATTCTTATGTTCTTATGTTCCAAGACTTTGATTCCACTCTCAAAGTGAGTTCTCAGGCCACCTGAGGAAAAGAGTGTTTGAAGACCAGACCCTCAAATCCACCACCCAGCTCATGGTCTACAGGGCTGTAGTGATACCCGCCCTCCTGTATGGCTCAGAGACATGGACCATGTACAGTAGACACCTCAAGTCGCTGGAGAAATACCACCAACGCTGTCTCCGCAAGATCCTGCAAATCCCCCGGGAGGACAGACGCACCAACGTTAGCGTCCTCGACCAGGCCCAACATCCCCAGCATCGAAGCACTGACCACACTCAACCAGCTCCGCTGGGCAGGGCCACATTGTCCGCATGTCCCCCAGACACGAGACTCCCAAAGCAAGCGCTCTACTCGGAACTCCTTCACGGCAAACGAGCCAAAGGTGGGCAGAGGAAACGTTACAAGGGACCACCCTCAAAGCCTCCCTGATAAAGTGCAACATCCCCACCGACACCTGGGAGTCCCTGGGCCCAAAGACCAGTCCGCCCTAAGTGGAGGGAGTGCATCCGGGAGGGTGCTGAGCACCTCGAGTCTCGTCGCCGAGAGCATGCAGAAACCAAGCGCAGGCAGCGGAAGGAGCGTGCGGCAAACCAGTCCCACCCTCCCCTTCCCCCAACGTCTATCTGTCCCACCTGTGACAGGGACTGTGGTTCCCCGTATTGGACTGTTCATCACCATCATCAGAGGCAGTCCCTCGGAATCGAGGAAGACTTGCTTCCACTCTAAAAATGAGTCCTTAGGTGGCTGAACAGTCCAATACAGGAACCACAGTAGGGGCTGGAGGAGGATAGAACACGACACCCCTCCCTATCTCTGTAACCCCCTCCAGCCCCTACACCCCTCCCTATCTCTGCAACCCCCTCCAGTCCCTACACCCCTCACTATCTCTGTAACCTCCTCCAACCCAGACAACCCTCCCTTTCTCTGTAACCTCCTCCAGCCCCTACACCCTCCCTATCTCTGTAACCACCTCCAGCCCCTACACCCCTCCCTATCTCTGTAACCTCCTCCAGCCCCTACACCCCTCCCTATCTCTGTAACCTCCTCCAGCCCCTACACCCCTCCCTATCTCTGTAACCCCCTCCAGCCCCTACACCCCTCCCTATCTCTGTAACCTTCTCCAGTCCCTACACCCCTCCCTATCTCTGTAACCACCTCCAGCCCCTACACCCCTCCCTATCTCTGTAACCTCTTCCAGCCCCTACACCCCTCCCTATCTCTGTAACCCCCTCCAGCCCCTACACCCCTCCCTATCTCTGTAACCTTCTCCAGTCCCTACACCCCTCCCTATCTCTGTAACCACCTCCAGCCCCTACACCCCTCCCTATCTCTGTAACCTCTTCCAGCCCCTACACCCCTCCCTATCTCTGTAACCTCCCTCTCTGATCAAGCTTTAGGTCACCTGTCCCTAATATCTCCTAATGCCGCTTGCTGTCAGAGTTTATCAGATTATCACCCCTGTGGATCACCTTGGGACATTACAGCAGGATAAAGTCACTGTACATGTGTGAGATCCAGGCCCCTCTTGTCCCACACTCTATGGTATTGATAATCTCGCCACGTTGAATTCGAGACTGCTCTCTCTCTCTCTCTCTCTCTCTCTGTCTCTCTCTGTCTCTATCTCTCTGTCTCTCTCTGTCTCTCTCTCTCTCTGTCTCTCGCTCTGTCTCTGTCTCTCTCTCTCTCTGTCTCTCTCTCTGTCTCTGTCTCTCTCTCTCTATGTCTCTGTCTCTCTCTATGTCTCTCTCGTTCTCTCTCTCTCTGTCTGTCACTCTCTGTCTCTCTCTTTCTCACTCTCTGTTTCTCTCTGTCTCTCTCTCTGTCTCACTCTCTCTCTCTGTCTCGCTCTCTGTCTCTGTCTCTCTCTCTGTCTCTGTCTCTCTCTCTCTCTCTCTCTCCCTCTCTCTATGTCTCTATCTCCCTCTATCTCCCTCTCTCTCTCTATGTCTCTCTCTCTCTGTCTCTGTCTCTGTCTCTCTCTCTCTCTCTCCCTCTCTCTCTGTCTCTCTCTCTCCCTCTCTCTCTCTATGTCTCTCTCTCTCTCCCTCTCTCTCTCTATGTCTCTGTCTCTCTCTCTCACTCTCTCTATGTCTCTCTCTCTCACTCTCTCTCTGTCTCTCTCTCTCTCTCCCTCTCTCTCTGTCTGTCTCTCTCTCACTCTCTCTATGTCTCTCTCTCCCCCTCCCTCTCTCTATGTCGCTCTCTCTCTCTGACTCTCTCTCTCTCTCTCTGTCTCTCTCTCTCTGTCTCCCTCTCTCTCTCTCTCTCTCTGTCTGTCTCTCTCTCGCTCTCTCTCTCTCTCTC
>NW_027254874.1:0-150188 GCF_044704955.1 Pristiophorus japonicus
CACACACACACTCTCCCTCACACACACACTCTCCCTCACACACACCGACAGCGACACACACACACTCTCCCTCGCGCGCACTCTCTCTCTCGCACGCACACTCTCCCTCGCACACACTCTCCCTCGCACGCACACTCTCCCTCGCACGCACACTCTCCCTCGCACGCACACTCTCCCTCGCACGCACGCACTCCCTCGCACACACTCTCCCTCGCACGCACACTCTCCCTCGCACGCACACTCTCCCTCGCACGCACACTCTCCCTCGCACGCACACTCTCCCTCGCACGCACGCACTCCCTCGCACACACACTCTCCCTCGCACGCACACTCTCCCTCGCACGCACACTCTCCCTCGCACGCACACTCTCCCTCGCACGCACGCACTCCCTCGCACACACACTCTCCCTCGCACGCACACTCTCCCTCGCACGCACACTCTCCCTCGCACGCACACTCTCCCTCGCACACACGCTCTCCCTCGCGCATACAGACAGAGAAAACACACACTCTCCCTCCCGCGCACTCTCTCCCTTGCGCGCACTCTCTCCCTCGCGCGCACTCTCTCCCTCGCGCGCACTCTCTCCCTCGCACTCTCTCCCTCGCGCGCACTCTCTCCCTCGCGCGCACACTCTCCCTCGCACACACTCTCCCTCGCACGCACACTCTCCCTCACACACACACTCTCCCTCGCACGCACACTCTCCCTCACACACACACTCTCCCTCGCACACACTCTCCCTCGCACACACACTCTCCCTCACACACACACTCTCCCTCACACACACACTCTCCCTCGCACACACTCTCCCTCGCACACACTCTCCCTCGCACGCACACTCTCCCTCGCACACACAGACAGAGAGACACACACGCTCTCCCTCGCACACACGTTCTCCCTCGCACACACGTTCTCCCTCGCACACACGCTCTCCCTCCCACGCACAGTCTCACTCCCGCGCACACTCTGCCTCGCGCGCACTCTCTCCCTCGCGCGCACTCTCTCCCTCGCGCGCACTCTCTCCCTCGCGCGCACTCTCTCCCTCGCGCGCACTCTCTCCCTCGCGCGCGCACTCTCTCCCTCGCGCGCACACACTCCCCCGCGCGCACTCTCCCTCACACACACACACTCCCTCACACACACACACTCTCCCTCACACACACACTCTCCCTCAAACACACAGATAGAGACAAACACACACTCTCCCTCACACACACCGACAGCGACACACACACTCCCTCCCTCGCGCGCACTCTCTCCCTCGCGCGCACTCTCTCCCTCGCGCGCACTCTCTCCCTCGCGCGCACTGTCCCCCTCGCGCGCACTCTCTCCCTCGCGCGCACTCTCTCTCTCGCACGCACACTCTCCCTCGCACACACTCTCCCTCGCACGCACACTCTCCCTCGCACGCACACTCTCCCTCGCACGCACACTCTCCCTCGCACGCACGCACTCCCTCGCACACACGCTCTCCCTCGCACGCACACTCTCCCTCGCACATACAGACAGAGAAAACACACACTCTCCCTCCCACGCACACTCTCCCTCGCGCGCACTCTCTCCCTCGCGCGCACTCTCTCCCTCGCACTCTCTCCCTCGCGCGCACTCTCTCCCTCGCGCGCACACTCTCCCTCGCACACACTCTCCCTCGCACGCACACTCTCCCTCACACACACACTCTCCCTCGCACGCACACTCTCCCTCACACACACACTCTCCCTCGCACACACTCTCCCTCACACACACACTCTCCCTCGCACACACTCTCCCTCGCACACACACTCTCCCTCACACACACACTCTCCCTCACACACACACTCTGCCTCACACACACACTCTGCCTCACACACACACTCTCCCTCGCACACACAGACAGAGACACACACACACTCTCCCTCACACACACGCTCTCCCTCGCACACACGTTCTCCCTCGCACACACGTTCTCCCTCGCACACATGCTCTCCCTCCCACGCACAGTCTCACTCCCGCGCACACTCTGCCTCGCGCGCACTCTCTCCCTCGCGTGCACTCTCTCCCTCGCGCGCACACTCTCCCTCGCACGCACACTCTCCCTCGCACGCACACTCTCCCTCGCACGCACACTCTCCCTCGCACGCACACTCTCCCTCGCACACACACTCTCCCTCTCACACACAGACAGAGACACACACACGCTCTCCCTCGCACACACGCACTCCCTCGCACACACGCTCTCCCTCGCACACACAGACAGAGAAAACACACACTCTCCCTCACATACACACTCTCCCTCACACACACAGACAGAGACACACACACTCCCTCGCACACACGCACTCCCTCGCACACACGCTCTCCCGCGCACTCTCTCCCTCCCGCGCACACTCTCCCTCGTGCGTACTCTCTCCCTCGCGCGCACTCTCTCCCTCGCGTGCACTCTCTCCCTCGCGCGCACATTCTCCCTCGCACACACTCTCCCTCGCACGCACACTCTCCCTCGCACGCACACTCTCCCTCGCACGCACAGACAGAGACACACACACGCTCTCCCTCGCACACACGCACTCCCTCGCACACACGCACTCCCTCGCACACACGCTCTCCCTCGCACACACGATCTCCCTCGCACACACGCACTCCCTCGCACACCCTCGCACGCACAGACAGAGACACACACACGCTCTCCCTCGCACACACGATCTCCCTCGCACACACGATCTCCCTCGCACACCCGCTCTCCCTCGCACACACAGACAGAGAAAACACACACTCTCCCTCCCGCGCACACTCTCCCTCCCGCGCACTCTCTCCCTCGCGCGCACTCTCTCCCTCGCGCGCACTCTCTCCCTCGCGCGCACTCTCTCCCTCGCGCGCACTCTCTCCCTCGCGCGCACTCTCTCCCTCGCGCGCACTCTCTCCCTCGCGCGCACTCTCTCCCTCGCGCGCACTCTCTCCCTCGCGCGCACGCTCTCCCTCGCGCGCACTCTCTCCCTCACACACACACTCTCCCTCACACACACCCTCTCCCTCACACACACAGACAGAGACACACACACACTCTCCCTCACACACACACTCTCCCTCACACACACGCTCTCCCTCGCACACACGCACTCCCTCGCACACACGCACTCCCTCGCACACAAGCTCTCCCTCGCACACACGTTCTCCCTCGCACACATGATCTCCCTCGCACACACAGACAGAGAAAACACACACTCTCCCTCCCACGCACACTCTCACTCCCGCGCACTCTCTCCCTCGTGCGCACTCTCTCCCTCGCGCGTACTCTCTCCTTCGCGCGCGCACTCTCTCCCTCGCGCGCACTCTCTCCCCGCGCGCAGTCTCTCCCTCGCGCGCACTCTCTCCCTCGCGCGCACTATCCCTCACACACACACTCCATCACACACACACACTCCCTCACACACACACACTCTCCCTCACACACACACACACCCTCACACACACACACTCTCCCTCACACACACACTCTCCCTCACACACACACACTCCCTCACACACACACACACTCCCTCACACACACACACTCTCCCTCACACACACACACTCCCTCACACACACACACTCTCCCTCACACACACACTCTCCCTCACACACACACACTCCCTCACACACACACACACTCCCTCACACACACACTCTCCCTCACACACACCGACAGAGACACACACACTCTCTCCCTCGCGCGTACTCCCTCCCTCGCGCGCACACTCTCCCTCGCGCGCACTCTCTCCCTCGCACGTACTCTCTCCCTCGCGCGCACTCTCTCCCTCGCACGCACTCTCTCCCTCGCGCGCACTCTCTCCCTCGCGCGCACTCTCTCCCTCGCGCGCACTCTCTCCCTCGCGCGCACTCTCTCCCTCGCGCGCACTCACTCCCCCGCGCGCACTCTCTCCCTCACACACACACTCTGCCTCACACACACACTCTCCCTCACACACACACTCTCCCTCACACACACCGACAGCGACACACACACTCCCTCCCTCGCGCGCACTCTCTCCCTCGCGCGCACTCTCTCCCTCGCGCGCCTACTCTCTCCCTCGCGCGCACTGTTCCCCTCGCGCGCACTCTCTCCCTCGCGCGCACTCTCTCCCTCGCGCACACGCTCTCCCTCGCACGCACACTCTCCCTCGCACACACGCTCTCCCTCGCACACACAGACAGAGAAAACACACACTCTCCCTGCCGCGCACACTCTCCCTCGCGCGCACTCTCTCCCTCCCGCGCACTCTCTCCCTCGCGCGCACTCTCTCCTTCGCGCGCACTCTCTCCCTCGCGCGCACTCTCTCCCTCGCGCGCACACTCTCCCTCGCACGCACACTCTCCCTCGCACGCACACTCTCCCTCGCACGCACACTCTCCCTCGCACGCACACTCTCCCTCGCACGCACACTCTCCCTCGCACGCACACTCTCCCTCGCACGCACACTCTCCCTCTCACGCACACTCTCCCTCACACACACAGACAGAGACACACACACACACTCCCTCGCGCACACGCACTCCCTCGCACACACGCACTCCCTCGCACACACGCTCTCCCTCGGACACACGCTCTCCCTCGCACACACGATCTCCCTCGCACACACGATCTCCCTCGCACACACGCTCTCCCTCGCACACCCGCTCTCCCTCGCACACACAGACAGAGAACACACACACTCTCCCTCCCGCGCACACTCTCCCTCGCGCGCACTCTCTCCCTCGCGCGCACTCTCTCCCTCGCGCGCACTCTCTCCCTCGCGCGCACTCTCTCCCTCGCGCGCACTCTCTCCCTCGCGCGCACTCTCTCCCTCGCGCGCTCTCACTCCATCGCGCGCACTCTCTCCCTCGCGCGCACTCTCTCTCTCGCGCGCACACTCTCCCTCGCACACACTCTCCCTCGCACGCACACTCTCCCTCGCACGCACACTCTCCCTCGCACGCACACTCTCCCTCACACACACAGACAGAGACACACACACACACTCCCTCGCACACACGCACTCCCTCGAACACACACTCTCCCTCTCACACACAGACAGAGACACACACACGCTCTCCCTCGCACACACGCTCTCCCTCGCACACACGCTCTCCCTCGCACACACAGACAGAGAAAACACACACTCTCCCTCACATACACACTCTCCCTCACACACACAGACAGAGACACACACACTCCCTCGCACACACGCACTCCCTCGCACACACGCTCTCCCGCGCACTCTCTCCCTCCCGCGCACACTCTCCCTCGTGCGTACTCTCTCCCTCGCGCGCACTCTCTCCCTCGCGTGCACTCTCTCCCTCGCGCGCACATTCTCCCTCGCACACACTCTCCCTCGCACGCACACTCTCCCTCGCACGCACACTCTCCCTCGCACGCACAGACAGAGACACACACACGCTCTCCCTCGCACACACGCACTCCCTCGCACACACGCACTCCCTCGCACACACGCACTACCTCGCACACACGCTCTCCCTCGCACACACGATCTCCCTCGCACACACGCACTCCCTCGCACACACGCACTCCCTCGCACGCACAGACAGAGACACACACACGCTCTCCCTCGCACACACGATCTCCCTCGCACACACGATCTCCCTCGCACACCCGCTCTCCCTCGCACACACAGACAGAGAAAACACACACTCTCCCTCCCGCGCACACTCTCCCTCGCGCGCACTCTCTCCCTCGCGCGCACTCTCTCCCTCGCGCGCACTCTCTCCCTCGCGCGCACTCTCTCCCTCGCGCGCACTCTCTCCCTCGCGCGCACGCTCTCCCTCGCGCGCACTCTCTCCCTCGCGCGCACACTCTCCCTCGCACACACTCTCCCTCGCACACACAGACAGAGACACACACACACCCTCCCTCACACACACACTCTCCCTCACACACACACTCTCCCTCACACACACCCTCTCCCTCACACACACAGACAGAGACACACACACACTCTCCCTCACACACACACTCTCCCTCACACACACGCTCTCCCTTGCACACACGCACTCCCTCGCACACACGCACTCCCTCGCACACAAGCTCTCCCTCGCACACACGTTCTCCCTCGCACACACGATCTCCCTCGCACACACAGACAGAGAAAACACACACTCTCCCTCCCACGCACACTCTCACTCCCGCGCACTCTCTCCCTCGTGCGCACTCTCTCCCTCGCGCGTACTCTCTCCTTCGCGCGCGCACTCTCTCCCTCGCGCGCACTCTCTCCCCGCGCGCAGTCTCTCCCTCGCGCGCACTCTCTCCCTCGCGCGCACTATCCCTCACACACACACTCCATCACACACACACACTCCCTCACACACACACACTCTCCCTCACACACACACACTCCCTCACACACACACACTCTCCCTCACACACACACTCTCCCTCACACACACACACTCCCTCACACACACACACACTCCCTCACACACACACACTCTCCCTCACACACACACACTCCCTCACACACACACACTCTCCCTCACACACACACTCTCCCTCACACACACACACTCCCTCACACACACACACACTCCCTCACACACACACTCTCCCTCACACACACCGACAGAGACACACACACTCTCTCCCTCGCGCGTACTCCCTCCCTCGCGCGCACACTCTCCCTCGCGCGCACTCTCTCCCTCGCACGTACTCTCTCCCTCGCGCGCACTCTCTCCCTCGCACGTACTCTCTCCCTCGCGCGCACTCTCTCCCTCGCGCGCACTCTCTCCCTCGCGCGCACTCACTCCCCCGCGCGCACTCTCTCCCTCACACACACACTCTGCCTCACACACACACTCTCCCTCACACACACACTCTCCCTCACACACACCGACAGCGACACACACACTCCCTCCCTCGCGCGCACTCTCTCCCTCGCGCGCACTCTCTCCCACGCGCGCCTACTCTCTCCCTCGCGCGCACTGTTCCCCTCGCGCGCACTCTCTCCCTCGCGCGCACTCTCTCCCTCGCGCACACACTCTCCCTCGCACGCACACTCTCCCTCGCACACACGCTCTCCCTCGCACACACAGACAGAGAAAACACACACTCTCCCTGCCGCGCACACTCTCCCTCGCGCGCACTCTCTCCCTCCCGCGCACTCTCTCCCTCGCGCGCACTCTCTCCTTCGCGCGCACTCTCTCCCTCGCGCGCACTCTCTCCCTCGCGCGCACACTCTCCCTCGCGCGCACACTCTCCCTCGCACGCACACTCTCCCTCGCACGCACACTCTCCCTCGCACGCACACTCTCCCTCGCACGCACACTCTCCCTCGCACGCACACTCTCCCTCGCATGCACACTCTCCCTCTCACGCACACTCTCCCTCACACACACAGACAGAGACACACACACACACTCCCTCGCGCACACGCACTCCCTCGCACACACGCACTCCCTCGCACACACACTCTCCCTCGGACACACGCTCTCCCTCGCACACACGATCTCCCTCGCACACACGCTCTCCCTCGCACACCCGCTCTCCCTCGCACACACAGACAGAGAACACACACACTCTCCCTCCCGCGCACACTCTCCCTCCCGCGCACACTCTCCCTCCCGCGCACACTCTCCCTCCCGCGCACACTCTCCCTCGCGCGCACTCTCTCCCTCGCGCGCACTCTCTCCCTCGCGCGCACTCTCTCCCTCGCGCGCACTCTCTCCCTCGCGCGCACTCTCTCCCTCGCGCGCACTCTCTCCCTCGCGCGCACTCTCTCCCTCGCGTGCTCTCACTCCATCGCGCGCACTCTCTCCCTCGCGCGCACTCTCTCTCTCGCGCGCACACTCTCCCTCGCACACACTCTCCCTCGCACGCACACTCTCCCTCGCACGCACACTCTCCCTCGCACGCACACTCTCCCTCACACACACAGACAGAGACACACACACACACTCCCTCGCACACACGCACTCCCTCGAACACACGCTCTCCCTCGGACACACGCTCTCCCTCGCACACACGATCTCCCTCGCACACACGCTCTCCCTCGCACACACGCTCTCCCTCCCGCGCACGCTCTCCCTCGCGCGCACGCTCTCCCTCGCGCGCACTCTCTCCCTCGCGCGCACTCTCTCCCTCGCACGCACACTCTCCCTCGCACGCACACTCTCCCTCGCACGCACACTCTCCCAAACACACACAGACAGAGAGACACACACACACTCCCTCGCACACACTCTCCCTCGCACGCACACTCTCCCTCGCACGCACACTCTCCCTCGCACGCACACTCTCCCTAACACACACAGACAGAGAGACACACACACACTCTCCCTCACACACACACTCTCCCTCGCACACACACACTCCCTCGCACACACACACTCCCTCGCACACACGCTCTCCCTCACACACACACTCTCCCTCGCACACACACACTCCCTCGCACACACGCACTCCCTCGCACACACGCTCTCCCTTGCACACACACTCTCCCTCACACACACACTCTCCCTCGCACACACGCACTCTCTCGCACACACGCTCTCCCTCGCACACCCGCTCTCCCTCGCACACACAGACAGAGAAAACACACACTCTCCCTCCCGCGCACACTCTCCCTCGCGCGCACTCTCTCCCTCGCGCGCACTCTCTCCCTCGCGCGCACTCTCTCCCTCGCGCGTACTCTCTCCTTCGCGCGCGCGCACTCTCTCCCTCGCGCGCACTCACTCCCCCGCGCGCACTCTCTCCCTCGCGCGCACTCTCTCCCTCGCGCGCACTCTCTCCCTCGCACGCACTCTCTCCCTCACGCGCACTCTCTCCCTCGCGCGTACTCTCTCCTTCGCGCGCGCGCACTCTCTCCCTCGCGCGTACTCTCTCCTTCGCGCGCGCGCACTCTCTCCCTCGCGCGCACTCACTCCCCCGCGCGCACTCTCTCCCTCACGCGCACTCTCTCCCTCGCGCGCACACTCTCCCTCGCACACACTCTCCCTCGCGCGCACTCTCTCCCTCGCACGCACACTCTCCCTCGCACGCACACTCTCCCTCGCACGCACACTCTCCCTCGCACGCACACTCTCCCTCGCACGCACACTCTCCCTCGCACACACAGACAGAGACACACACACTCTCCCTCTCACACACACACTCTCCCTCGCACACACGCACTCCCTCGCACACACAGACAGAGAAAACACACACTCTCCCTCCCACGCACACTCTCCCTCCCGCGCACACTCTCCCTCCCGCGCACTCTCTCCCTCGCGCGCACTCTCTCCCTCGCACACACAGACAGAGAGACACACACACACTCCCTCACACACACGCACTCCCTCGCACACACGCTCTCCCTCGCACACACGCTCTCCCTCGCACACACGCTCTCCCTCGCACATACAGACAGAGAAAACACACACTCTCCCTCCCACGCACACTCTCCCTCCCGCGCACACTCTCCCTCCCGCGCACACTCTCCCTCCCGCGCACACTCTCCCTCGCGCGCACTCTCTCCCTCGCGCGCACTCTCTCCCTCGCGCGCACTCTCTCCCTCGCGCGCACTCTCTCCCTCGCGCGCACTCTCTCCTTCGCGCGCGCACTCTCTCCCTCGCGCGCACTCACTCCCCCGCGAGCACTCTCTCCCTCGCGCGCACTATCCCTCACACACACACACACTCCATCACACACACACTCTCCCTCACACACACACACAGAGACACACACACACTCTCCCTCACACACACACTCTCCCTCACACACACCGACAGCGACACACACACACTCTCCCTCGCGCGCACTCTCTCTCTCGCACGCACACTCTCCCTCGCACACACTCTCCCTCGCACGCACACTCTCCCTCGCACGCACACTCTCCCTCGCACGCACACTCTCCCTCGCACGCACGCACTCCCTCGCACACACTCTCCCTCGCACGCACACTCTCCCTCGCACGCACACTCTCCCTCGCACGCACACTCTCCCTCGCACGCACACTCTCCCTCGCACGCACGCACTCCCTCGCACACACACTCTCCCTCGCACGCACACTCTCCCTCGCACGCACACTCTCCCTCGCACGCACACTCTCCCTCGCACGCACGCACTCCCTCGCACACACACTCTCCCTCGCACGCACACTCTCCCTCGCACGCACACTCTCCCTCGCACGCACACTCTCCCTCGCACACACGCTCTCCCTCGCGCATACAGACAGAGAAAACACACACTCTCCCTCCCGCGCACTCTCTCCCTTGCGCGCACTCTCTCCCTCGCGCGCACTCTCTCCCTCGCGCGCACTCTCTCCCTCGCACTCTCTCCCTCGCGCGCACTCTCTCCCTCGCGCGCACACTCTCCCTCGCACACACTCTCCCTCGCACGCACACTCTCCCTCACACACACACTCTCCCTCGCACGCACACTCTCCCTCACACACACACTCTCCCTCGCACACACTCTCCCTCGCACACACACTCTCCCTCACACACACACTCTCCCTCACACACACACTCTCCCTCGCACACACTCTCCCTCGCACACACTCTCCCTCGCACGCACACTCTCCCTCGCACACACAGACAGAGAGACACACACGCTCTCCCTCGCACACACGTTCTCCCTCGCACACACGTTCTCCCTCGCACACACGCTCTCCCTCCCACGCACAGTCTCACTCCCGCGCACACTCTGCCTCGCGCGCACTCTCTCCCTCGCGCGCACTCTCTCCCTCGCGCGCACTCTCTCCCTCGCGCGCACTCTCTCCCTCGCGCGCACTCTCTCCCTCGCGCGCGCACTCTCTCCCTCGCGCGCACACACTCCCCCGCGCGCACTCTCCCTCACACACACACACTCCCTCACACACACACACTCTCCCTCACACACACACTCTCCCTCAAACACACAGATAGAGACAAACACACACTCTCCCTCACACACACCGACAGCGACACACACACTCCCTCCCTCGCGCGCACTCTCTCCCTCGCGCGCACTCTCTCCCTCGCGCGCACTCTCTCCCTCGCGCGCACTGTCCCCCTCGCGCGCACTCTCTCCCTCGCGCGCACTCTCTCTCTCGCACGCACACTCTCCCTCGCACACACTCTCCCTCGCACGCACACTCTCCCTCGCACGCACACTCTCCCTCGCACGCACACTCTCCCTCGCACGCACGCACTCCCTCGCACACACGCTCTCCCTCGCACGCACACTCTCCCTCGCACATACAGACAGAGAAAACACACACTCTCCCTCCCACGCACACTCTCCCTCGCGCGCACTCTCTCCCTCGCGCGCACTCTCTCCCTCGCACTCTCTCCCTCGCGCGCACTCTCTCCCTCGCGCGCACACTCTCCCTCGCACACACTCTCCCTCGCACGCACACTCTCCCTCACACACACACTCTCCCTCGCACGCACACTCTCCCTCACACACACACTCTCCCTCGCACACACTCTCCCTCACACACACACTCTCCCTCGCACACACTCTCCCTCGCACACACACTCTCCCTCACACACACACTCTCCCTCACACACACACTCTGCCTCACACACACACTCTGCCTCACACACACACTCTCCCTCGCACACACAGACAGAGACACACACACACTCTCCCTCACACACACGCTCTCCCTCGCACACACGTTCTCCCTCGCACACACGTTCTCCCTCGCACACACGCTCTCCCTCCCACGCACAGTCTCACTCCCGCGCACACTCTGCCTCGCGCGCACTCTCTCCCTCGCGTGCACTCTCTCCCTCGCGCGCACACTCTCCCTCGCACGCACACTCTCCCTCGCACGCACACTCTCCCTCGCACGCACACTCTCCCTCGCACGCACACTCTCCCTCGCACACACACTCTCCCTCTCACACACAGACAGAGACACACACACGCTCTCCCTCGCACACACGCACTCCCTCGCACACACGCTCTCCCTCGCACACACAGACAGAGAAAACACACACTCTCCCTCACATACACACTCTCCCTCACACACACAGACAGAGACACACACACTCCCTCGCACACACGCACTCCCTCGCACACACGCTCTCCCGCGCACTCTCTCCCTCCCGCGCACACTCTCCCTCGTGCGTACTCTCTCCCTCGCGCGCACTCTCTCCCTCGCGTGCACTCTCTCCCTCGCGCGCACATTCTCCCTCGCACACACTCTCCCTCGCACGCACACTCTCCCTCGCACGCACACTCTCCCTCGCACGCACAGACAGAGACACACACACGCTCTCCCTCGCACACACGCACTCCCTCGCACACACGCACTCCCTCGCACACACGCACTACCTCGCACACACGCTCTCCCTCGCACACACGATCTCCCTCGCACACACGCACTCCCTCGCACACACGCACTCCCTCGCACGCACAGACAGAGACACACACACGCTCTCCCTCGCACACACGATCTCCCTCGCACACACGATCTCCCTCGCACACCCGCTCTCCCTCGCACACACAGACAGAGAAAACACACACTCTCCCTCCCGCGCACACTCTCCCTCGCGCGCACTCTCTCCCTCGCGCGCACTCTCTCCCTCGCGCGCACTCTCTCCCTCGCGCGCACTCTCTCCCTCGCGCGCACTCTCTCCCTCGCGCGCACTCTCTCCCTCGCGCGCACGCTCTCCCTCGCGCGCACTCTCTCCCTCGCGCGCACACTCTCCCTCGCACACACTCTCCCTCGCACACACAGACAGAGACACACACACACCCTCCCTCACACACACACTCTCCCTCACACACACACTCTCCCTCACACACACCCTCTCCCTCACACACACAGACAGAGACACACACACACTCTCCCTCACACACACGCTCTCCCTCGCACACACGCTCTCCCTCGCACACACGCACTCCCTCGCACACACGCACTCCCTCGCACACAAGCTCTCCCTCGCACACACGTTCTCCCTCGCACACACGATCTCCCTCGCACACACAGACAGAGAAAACACACACTCTCCCTCCCACGCACACTCTCACTCCCGCGCACTCTCTCCCTCGTGCGCACTCTCTCCCTCGCGCGTACTCTCTCCTTCGCGCGCGCACTCTCTCCCTCGCGCGCACTCTCTCCCCGCGCGCAGTCTCTCCCTCGCGCGCACTCTCTCCCTCGCGCGCACTATCCCTCACACACACACTCCATCACACACACACACTCCCTCACACACACACACTCTCCCTCACACACACACACTCCCTCACACACACACACTCTCCCTCACACACACACTCTCCCTCACACACACACACTCCCTCACACACACACACACTCCCTCACACACACACACTCTCCCTCACACACACACACTCCCTCACACACACACACTCTCCCTCACACACACACTCTCCCTCACACACACACACTCCCTCACACACACACACTCTCCCTCACACACACACTCTCCCTCACACACACCGACAGAGACACACACACTCTCTCCCTCGCGCGTACTCCCTCCCTCGCGCGCACACTCTCCCTCGCGCGCACTCTCTCCCTCGCACGTACTCTCTCCCTCGCGCGCACTCTCTCCCTCGCACGTACTCTCTCCCTCGCGCGCACTCTCTCCCTCGCGCGCACTCTCTCCCTCGCGCGCACTCTCTCCCTCGCGCGCACTCTCTCCCTCGCGCGCACTCACTCCCCCGCGCGCACTCTCTCCCTCACACACACACTCTGCCTCACACACACACTCTCCCTCACACACACACTCTCCCTCACACACACCGACAGCGACACACACACTCCCTCCCTCGCGCGCACTCTCTCCCTCGCGCGCACTCTCTCCCTCGCGCGCCTACTCTCTCCCTCGCGCGCACTGTTCCCCTCGCGCGCACTCTCTCCCTCGCGCGCACTCTCTCCCTCGCGCACACACTCTCCCTCGCACGCACACTCTCCCTCGCACACACGCTCTCCCTCGCACACACAGACAGAGAAAACACACACTCTCCCTGCCGCGCACACTCTCCCTCGCGCGCACTCTCTCCCTCCCGCGCACTCTCTCCCTCGCGCGCACTCTCTCCTTCACGCGCACTCTCTCCCTCGCGCGCACTCTCTCCCTCGCGCGCACACTCTCCCTCGCACGCACACTCTCCCTCGCACGCACACTCTCCCTCGCACGCACACTCTCCCTCGCATGCACACTCTCCCTCTCACGCACACTCTCCCTCACACACACAGACAGAGACACACACACACACTCCCTCGCGCACACGCACTCCCTCGCACACACGCACTCCCTCGCACACACGCTCTCCCTCGGACACACGCTCTCCCTCGCACACACGATCTCCCTCGCACACACGCTCTCCCTCGCACACACGCTCTCCCTCGCACACACAGACAGAGAACACACACACTCTCCCTCCCGCGCACACTCTCCCTCCCGCGCACACTCTCCCTCGCGCGCACTCTCTCCCTCGCGCGCACTCTCTCCCTCGCGCGCACTCTCTCCCTCGCGCGCACTCTCTCCCTCGCGCGCACTCTCTCCCTCGCGCGCACTCTCTCCCTCGCGCGCACTCTCTCCCTCGCGCGCACTCTCTCCCTCGCGTGCTCTCACTCCATCGCGCGCACTCTCTCCCTCGCGCGCACTCTCTCTCTCGCGCGCACACTCTCCCTCGCACACACTCTCCCTCGCACGCACACTCTCCCTCGCACGCACACTCTCCCTCGCACGCACACTCTCCCTCACACACACAGACAGAGACACACACACACACTCCCTCGCACACACGCACTCCCTCGAACACACGCTCTCCCTCGGACACACGCTCTCCCTCGCACACACGATCTCCCTCGCACACACGCTCTCCCTCGCACACACGCTCTCCCTCCCGCGCACGCTCTCCCTCGCGCGCACGCTCTCCCTCGCGCGCACTCTCTCCCTCGCGCGCACTCTCTCCCTCGCACGCACACTCTCCCTCGCACGCACACTCTCCCTCGCACGCACACTCTCCCAAACACACACAGACAGAGAGACACACACACACTCCCTCGCACACACTCTCCCTCGCACGCACACTCTCCCTCGCACGCACACTCTCCCTCGCACGCACACTCTCCCTAACACACACAGACAGAGAGACACACACACACTCTCCCTCACACACACACTCTCCCTCGCACACACACACTCCCTCGCACACACACACTCCCTCGCACACACGCTCTCCCTCACACACACACTCTCCCTCGCACACACACACTCCCTCGCACACACGCACTCCCTCGCACACACGCTCTCCCTTGCACACACACTCTCCCTCACACACACACTCTCCCTCGCACACACGCACTCTCTCGCACACACGCTCTCCCTCGCACACCCGCTCTCCCTCGCACACACAGACAGAGAAAACACACACTCTCCCTCCCGCGCACACTCTCCCTCGCGCGCACTCTCTCCCTCGCGCGCACTCTCTCCCTCGCGCGCACTCTCTCCCTCGCGCGTACTCTCTCCTTCGCGCGCGCGCACTCTCTCCCTCGCGCGCACTCACTCCCCCGCGCGCACTCTCTCCCTCGCGCGCACTCTCTCCCTCGCGCGCACTCTCTCCCTCGCACGCACTCTCTCCCTCACGCGCAATCTCTCCCTCGCGCGTACTCTCTCCTTCGCGCGCGCGCACTCTCTCCCTCGCGCGTACTCTCTCCTTCGCGCGCGCGCACTCTCTCCCTCGCGCGCACTCACTCCCCCGCGCGCACTCTCTCCCTCACGCGCACTCTCTCCCTCGCGCGCACACTCTCCCTCGCACACACTCTCCCTCGCGCGCACTCTCTCCCTCGCACGCACACTCTCCCTCGCACGCACACTCTCCCTCGCACGCACACTCTCCCTCGCACGCACACTCTCCCTCGCACGCACACTCTCCCTCGCACGCACACTCTCCCTCGCACACACAGACAGAGACACACACACGCTCTCCCTCTCACACACACACTCTCCCTCGCACACACGCACTCCCTCGCACACACAGACAGAGAAAACACACACTCTCCCTCCCACGCACACTCTCCCTCCCGCGCACACTCTCCCTCCCGCGCACTCTCTCCCTCGCGCGCACTCTCTCCCTCGCACACACAGACAGAGAGACACACACACACTCCCTCACACACACGCACTCCCTCGCACACACGCTCTCCCTCGCACACACGCTCTCCCTCGCACACACAGACAGAGAAAACACACACTCTCCCTCCCACGCACACTCTCCCTCCCGCGCACACTCTCCCTCCCGCGCACACTCTCCCTCCCGCGCACACTCTCCCTCGCGCGCACTCTCTCCCTCGCGTGCACTCTCTCCCTCGCGCGCACTCTCTCCCTCGCGCGCACTCTCTCCCTCGCGCGCACTCTCTCCTTCGCGCGCGCACTCTCTCCCTCGCGCGCACTCACTCCCCCGCGAGCACTCTCTCCCTCGCGCGCACTCTCTCCCTCGCGCGCACTATCCCTCACACACACACACACTCCCTCACACACACACACAGAGACACACACACACTCTCCCTCACACACACACTCTCCCTCGCGCGCACTCTCTCTCTCGCACGCACACTCTCCCTCGCACACACTCTCCCTCGCACGCACACTCTCCCTCGCACGCACACTCTCCCTCGCACGCACACTCTCCCTCGCACGCACGCACTCCCTCGCACACACTCTCCCTCGCACGCACACTCTCCCTCGCACGCACACTCTCCCTCGCACGCACACTCTCCCTCGCACGCACGCACTCCCTCGCACACACACTCTCCCTCGCACGCACACTCTCCCTCGCACGCACACTCTCCCTCGCACGCACACTCTCCCTCGCACGCACGCACTCCCTCGCACACACACTCTCCCTCGCACGCACACTCTCCCTCGCACGCACACTCTCCCTCGCACGCACACTCTCCCTCGCACACACGCTCTCCCTCGCGCACCCGCTCTCCCTCGCACATACAGACAGAGAAAACACACACTCTCCCTCCCGCGCACTCTCTCCCTTGCGCGCACTCTCTCCCTCGCGCGCACTCTCTCCCTCGCGCGCACTCTCTCCCTCGCGCGCACTCTCTCCCTCGCGCGCACACTCTCCCTCGCACACACTCTCCCTCGCACGCACACTCTCCCTCACACACACACTCTCCCTCGCACGCACACTCTCCCTCACACACACACTCTCCCTCGCACACACTCTCCCTCGCACACACACTCTCCCTCACACACACACTCTCCCTCACACACACACTCTCCCTCGCACACACTCTCCCTCGCACACACTCTCCCTCGCACGCACACTCTCCCTCGCACACACAGACAGAGAGACACACACGCTCTCCCTCGCACACACGTTCTCCCTCGCACACACGTTCTCCCTCGCACACACGCTCTCCCTCCCACGCACAGTCTCACTCCCGCGCACACTCTGCCTCGCGCGCACTCATTCCCTCGCGCGCACTCTCTCCCTCGCGCGCACTCTCTCCCTCGCGCGCACTCTCTCCCTCGCGCGCACTCTCTCCCTCGCGCGTACTCTCTCCTTCGCGCGCGCACTCTCTCCCTCGCGCGCACACACTCCCCCGCGCGCACTCTCCCTCACACACACACACTCCCTCACACACACACACTCTCCCTCACACACACACTCTCCCTCAAACACACAGATAGAGACAAACACACACTCTCCCTCACACACACCGACAGCGACACACACACTCCCTCCCTCGCGCGCACTCTCTCCCTCGCGCGCACTGTCCCCCACGCGTGCACTCTCTCCCTCGCGCGCACTCTCTCTCTCGCACGCACACTCTCCCTCGCACACGCTCTCCCTCGCACATACAGACAGAGAAAACACACACTCTCCCTCCCACGCACACTCTCCCTCGCGCGCACTCTCTCCCTCGCGCGCACTCTCTCCCTCGCGCGCACTCTCTCCCTCGCGCGCACTCTCTCCCTCGCACTCTCTCCCTCGCGCGCACTCTCTCCCTCGCGCGCACACTCTCCCTCGCACACACTCTCCCTCACACGCACACTCTCCCTCACACACACACTCTCCCTCGCACGCACACTCTCCCTCGCACACACACTCTCCCTCGCACACACTCTCCCTCACACACACACTCTCCCTCGCACACACTCTCCCTCGCACACACACTCTCCCTCACACACACACTCTCCCTCACACACACACTCTGCCTCACACACACACTCTGCCTCACACACACACTCTCCCTCGCACACACAGACAGAGACACACACACACTCTCCCTCACACACACGCTCTCCCTCCCACGCACAGTCTCACTCCCGCGCACACTCTGCCTCGCGCGCACTCTCTCCCTCGCGCGCACTCTCTCCCTCGCGCGCACTCTCTCCCTCGCGCGCACTCTCTCTCTCGCGCGCACTCTCTCCCTCGCGCGCACACTCTCCCTCGCACACACTCTCCCTCGCGCTCACTCTCTCCCTCGCGCGCACTCTCTCCCTCGCGCGCACTCTCTCCCTCGCGCGCACTCTCTCCCTCGCGCGCACTCTCTCCCTCGCGTGCACTCTCTCCCTCGCGCGCACTCTCTCCCTCGCGCGCACTCTCTCCCTCGCGCGCACTCTCTCCCTCGCGCGCACACTCTCCCTCTCACTCACACACTCTCCCTCACACACACAGACAGAGACACACACACACACTCCCTCGCACACACGCACTCCCTCGCACACACGCTCTCCCTCGCACACCCGCTCACCCTCGCACACACGCTCTCCCTCGCGCGCACTCTCTCCCTCGCGCGCACTCTCTCACTCGCGCGTACTCTCTCCCTCGCGCGCACTCTCTCCCTCGCGCGCACTCTCTCCCTCGCACGCACTCTCCCTTGCACGCACACTCTCCCTCGCGCGCACTCTCTCCCTCGCGCGCACTCTCTCCCTCGCGCGCACTCTCTCCCTCGCGCGCACTCTCTCCCTCGCGCGCACTCTCTCCCTCGCGCGCACACTCTCCCTCGCACACACTCTCCCTCGCGCTCACTCTCTCCCTCGCGCGCACTCTCTCCCTCGCGCGCACTCTCTCCCTCGCGCGCACTCTCTCCCTCGCGCGCACTCTCTCCCTCGCGCGCACTCTCTCCCTCGCGCGCACTCTCTCCCTCGCGCGCACTCTCTCCCTCGCGCACACTCTCTCCCTTGCGCGCACACTCTCCCTCGCACGCACACTCTCCCTCGCACACACAGACAGAGACACACACACGCTCTCCCTCACACACACACTCTCCCTCACACACACAGACAGAGACACACACACACACTCCCTCGCACACACGCACTCCCTCGCACACACGCTCTCCCTCGCACACCCGCTCTCCCTCGCACACACGCTCTCCCTCGCACACACGCTCTCCCTCGCGCGCACTCTCTCACTCGCGCGTACTCTCTCCCTCGCGCGCACTCTCTCCCTCGCGCGCACTCTCTCCCTCGCGCGCACACTCTCCCTCGCACACACTCTCCCTTGCACGCACACTCTCCCTCGCACGCACACTCTCCCTCACACACACAGACAGAGAGACACACACACACTCCCTCGCACACACGCACTCCCTCGCACACACGCACTCCCTCGCACACACGCTCTCCCTCGCACACACGTTCTCCCTCGCACACACGCTCTCCCTCGCACACACGCACTCCCTCGCACACACGCTCTCCCTCGCACACATGCTCTCCCTCCCACGCACTCTCTCCCTCCCACGCACTCTCTCCCTCCCACGCACTCTCTCCCTCCCGCGCACACTCTGCCTCGCGCGCACTCTCTCCCTCGCGCGTACTCTCTCCTTCGCGCGCGCACTCTCTCCCTCGCGCGTACTCTCTCCTTCGCGCGCGCACTCTCTCCCTCGCGCGCACTCTCCCTCACACACACACACTCCATCACACACACACTCTCCCTCACACACACCGACAGCGACACACACACTCTCTCCCTCGCGCGCACTCTCTCTCTCGCGCGCACTCTCTCCCTCGCACACACTCTCCCTCGCATGCACACTCTCCCTCGCACGCACACTCTCCCTCAAACACACAGATAGAGACAAACACACACTCTCCCTCACACACACACTCTCCCTCACACACACCGACAGCGACACACGCACTCTCTCCCTCGCGTGCACTCCCTCCCTCGCGCGCACTCCCTCCCTCGCGCGCACTCCCTCCCTCGTGCGCACTCCCTCCCTCGCGCGCACTCACTCCCTCGCGCGCATTCCCTCCCTCGCGCGCACTCCCTCCCTCGCGAGCACTCTCTCCCACGCGCGCAATCTCTCCCTCGCGCGCACACTCTCCCTCTCACACACGCACTCCCTCGCACACACGCACTCCCTCGCACACACGCTCTCCCTCGCACACACGCTCTCCCTCGCACACCCGCTCTCCCTCCCACACACGCACTCCCTCGCACACACGCTCTCCCTCGCACACACGCTCTCCCTCGCACACCCGCTCTCCCTCGCACACACGCACTCACACGCAAACACGCTCTCCCTCGCACACACGCTCTCCCTCGCACACACGCTCTCCCTCGCACACACGCTCTCCCTCGCACACACGCTCTCCCTCGCACACACGCTCTCCCTCGCACACACGCACTCCCTCGCACACACACTCTCCCTCACACACACACTCTCCCTCACACACACCGACAGAGACACACACGCTCTCCCTCGCACACACGCTCTCCCTCGCGCGCACTCTCTCCCTCGCGCGCACTCTCTCCCTCGCGCGTACTCTCTCCTTCGCGCGCGCACTCTCTCCCTCACACACACACTCTCCCTCACACACACCGACAGCGACACACACACTCTCTCCCTCGCGCGCACTCCCTCCCTCGCGCGCACTCCCTCCCTCGTGCGCACTCCCTCCCTCGCGCGCACTCACTCCCTCGCGCGCATTCCCTCCCTCGCGCGCACTCGCTCCCTCGCGCGCACTCTCTCCCTCGCGCGCACTCTCTCCCTCGCGCGCACTCTCTCCCACGCGCGCAATCTCTCCCTCGCGCGCACTCTCTCCCTCGCGCGCACTCTCTCTCTCGCGCGCACACTCTCCCTCGCACACACTCTCCCTTGCACGCACACTCTCCCTCGCACGCACACTCTCCCTCGCACGCACACTCTCCCTCTCACACACGCACTCCCTCGCACACACGCACTCCCTCGCACACACGCTCTCCCTCGCACACACGCTCTCCCTCGCACACACGCTCTCCCTCGCACACACGCTCTCCCTCGCACACCCGCTCTCCCTCGCACACACGCACTCACACGCAAACACGCTCTCCCTCGCACACACGCTCTCCCTCGCACACACGCTCTCCCTCGCACACACGCTCTCCCTCGCACACACGCTCTCCCTCGCACACACGCTCTCCCTCGCACACACGCTCTCCCTCGCACACACACTCTCCCTCGCACACACACTCTCCCTCACACACACCGACAGAGACACACACGCTCTCCCTCGCACACACGCTCTCCCTCGCGCGCACTCTCTCCCTCGCGCACACACTCTCCCTCGCACACACAGACAGAGAGACACACACACACTCCCTCGCACACACGCACTCCCTCGCACACATGCTCTCCCTCGCACACACGCTCTCCCTCGCACACACGCTCTCCCTTGCACACCCGCTCTCCCTCTCACACACACTCTCCCTCCCGCGCACTCTCTCCCTCGCGCGCACTCTCTCCCTCGCGCACACACTCTCCCTCGCACACACAGACAGAGAGACACACACACACTCCCTCGCACACACGCACTCCCTCGCACACACTCTCTCCCTCGCACACACACTCTCCCTCACACACACACTCTGCCTCACACACACACTCTGCCTCACACACACACTCTCCCTCACACACACACTCTTCCTCACACACACACTCTGCCTCACACACACACTCTGCCTCACACACACACTCTCCCTCACACACACACTCTGCCTCACACACACACTCTCCCTCACACACACACTCTCCCTCACACACTCTCCCTCACACACACACTCTCCCTCACACACACACTCTCCCTCACACACACACTCTCCCTCACACACACACTCTCCCTCACACACACACTCTCCCTCACACACACACACTCTCCCTCACACACTCTCCCTCACACACACACTCTCCCTCACACACACACTCTCCCTCACACACACACTCTCCCTCACACACACACTCTCCCTCACACACACACTCTCCCTCACACACACACACTCTCCCTCACACACACACACCCTCACACACACACACACTCTCCCTCACACACTCTCCCTCACACACTCTCCCTCACACACACACTCTCCCTCACACACACACTCTCCCTCACACACACTCTCTCCCTCACACACACACTCTCCCTCACACACACACTCTCCCTCACACACACAGACAGAGACACACACACACTCTCCCTCGCGCGCACTCTCTCCCTCGCGCGCACTGTCCCCCTCGCGCGCAATCTCTCTCTCGCACGCACACTCTCCCTCGCACACACTCTCCCTCGCACGCACACTCTCCCTCGCACGCACACTCTCCCTCGCACGCACGCACTCCCTCGCACACACGCTCTCCCTCGCACACCCGCTCTCCCTCGCACACACAGACAGAGAAAACACACACTCTCCCTCCCGCGCACACTCTCCCTCCCGCGCACACTCTCCCTCCCGCGCACACTCTCCCTCGCGCGCACTCTCTCCCTCGCGAGCACTCTCTCCCTCGCGCGCACACTCTCCCTCGCACACACTCTCCCTCGCACGCACACTCTCCCTCGCACGCACACTCTCCCTCGCACGCACACTCTCCCTCGCACGCACACTCTCCCTCGCACGCACACTCTCCCTCGCACGCACACTCTCCCTCGCACACACACACTCTCCCTCGCACGCACACTCTCCCTCGCACACACACACACTCCCTCGCACACACGCTCTCCCTCGCACACACGCTCTCCCTCGCACACACGCACTCCCTCGAACACACGATCTCCCTCGCACACACGCTCTCCCTCGCACACCCGCTCTCCCTCGCACACACAGACAGAGAAAACACACACTCTCCCTCCCGCGCACACTCTCCCTCGCGCGCACTCTCTCCCTCGCGCGCACTCTCTCCCTCGCGCGCACTCTCTCCCTCGCGCGCACTCTCTCCCTCGCGCGCACTCTCTCCCTCGCGCGCACTCTCTCCCTCGCGCGCACTCTCTCACTCGCGCGCACTCTCTCCCTCGCGCGCACTCTCTCCCTCGCGCGCACTCTCTCCCTCGCGCGCTCTCTCTCCCTCGCGCGCTCTCTCTCCCTCGCGCGCACTCTCTCTCTCGCACGCACACTCTCCCTCCCGCGCACAGTCTCACTCCCGCGCACTCTCTCCCTCCCGCGCACACTCTCCCTCCCACGCACAGTCTCCCTCCCACGCACAGTCTCACTCCCGCGCACACTCTCCCTCCCGCGCACACTCTCCCTCCCACGCACAGTCTCACTCCCGCGTACACTCTGCCTCGCGCGCACTCTCTCCCTCGCGCGTACTCTCTCCTTCGCGCGCGCACTCTCTCCCTCGCGCGCACTCACTCCCCCGCGCGCACTATCCCTCACACACACACTCTCCCTCACACACACACTCTCCCTCACACACACACACTCCATCACACACACACTCTCCCTCACACACACACTCTCCCTCACACACAAAGACAGAGAGACACACACACACTCCCTCGCACACACGCACTCCCTCGCACACACGCACTCCCTCGCACACACACTCTCCCTCGCACACACACTCTCCCTCGCACACACACTCTCCCTCGCACACACACTCTCCCTCGCACACACGCTCTCCTTCGCACACACACTCTCTCCCTCGCACACACAGACAGAGAGACACACACACACTCCCTCACACACACACTCTCCCTCACACACACACTCTCCCTCACACACACACACTCACACACACAATCTCGCTCACACACACACACTCTCCCTCACACACACACTCTCCCTCACATACACACTCTCCCTCACACACACACTCTCCCTCACACACACACACTCTCCCTCACACACACACTCTCCCTCACATACACACTCTCCCTCACATACACACTCTCCCTCACACACATACTCTCCCTCAAACACACAGATAGAGACAAACACACACTCTCCCTCACACACACCGACAGAGACACACACACTCTCTCCCTCGCGCGCACTCCCTCCCTCGCGCGCATTCCCTCCCTCGTGCGCACTCGCTCCCTGGCGCGCACTCTCTCCCTCGCACACACAGACAGATACACACACACACTCTCCCTCACACACACAGTCTCCCTCACACACACAGACAGAGAGACACACACACACTCCCTCGCACACACGCTCTCCCTCGCACACACGTTCTCCCTCGCACACACGCTCTCCCTCGCACACACGCTCTCCCTCGCACACCCGCTCTCCCTCGCACACACAGACAGAGAAAACACACACTCTCCCTCCCACGCACACTCTCCCTCCCACGCACACTCTCCCTCCTACGCACACTCTGCCTCGCGCGCACTCTCTCCCTCGCGCGCACTCTCTCCCTCGCGCGCACTCTCTCCCTCGCGCACACTCTCCCTCGCACGCACACTCTCCCTCGCACACACAGACAGAGACACACACACGCTCTCCCTCGCACACACGCTCTCCCTCGCACACACGCTCTCCCTCGCACACACGCACTCCCTCGCACACACGATCTCCCTCGCACACACGCTCTCCCTCGCACACCCGCTCTCCCTCGCACACACAGACAGAGAAAACACACACTCTCCCTCACACACACACTCTCCCTCCCGCGCACTCTCTCCCTCGCGCGCACTCTCTCCCTCGCGCGCACTCTCTCCCTTGCGCGCACTCTCTCACTCGCGCGCACTCTCTCCCTCGCGCGCACTCTCTCCCTCGCGCGCACTCTCTCCCTCGCGCGCACGCTCTCCCTTGCGCGCTCTCTCTCCCTCGCGCGCTCTCTCTCTCTCGCGCGCACACTCTCCCTCGCACACACTCTCCCTCGCACGCACACTCTCCCTCGCACGCACACTCTCCCTCGCACGCACACTCTCCCTCGCATACACGCACTCCCTCACACACACAGACAGAGAAAACACACACTCTCCCTCCCACGCACACTCTCCCTCCCGCGCACACTCTCCCTCGCACGCACACTCTCCCTCGCACGCACACTCTCCCTCGCACACACGCACTCCCTCACACACACAGACAGAGAAAACACACACTCTTCCTCCCACGCACTCTCTCTCTCGCGCGCACACTCTCCCTCCCGCGCACACTCTCCCTCGCACGCACACTCTCCCTCGCATGCACACTCTCCCTCGCACACACGCACTCCCTCACACACACAGACAGAGAAAACACACACTCTCCCTCCCACGCACAGACTCGCTCCCGCGCACACTCTGCCTCGCGCGCACTCTCTCCCTCGCGCGCACTCTCTCCCTCGCGCGCACTATCCCTCACACACACACACTCCCTCACACACACACACTCCATCACACACACACTCTCCCTCACACACACACTCTCCCTCACACACACACTCTCCCTCACACACACACACTCCATCACACACACACACTCCCTCACACACACACTCTCCCTCAAACACACAGATAGAGACAAACACACTCTCTCCCTCGCGCGCACTCCCTCCCTCGCGCGCACTCCCTCCCTCCCTCACGCGCACTCGCTCCCTCGCGCGCACTCTCTCCCTCGCGCGCACTCTCTCCCAAGCGCGCAATCTCTCCCTCGCGCGCACTCTCTCCCTCGCACACACAGACAGAGACACACACACACTCTCCCTCACACACACAGAGAGAGAGACACACACACACTCCCTCGCACACACGCACTCCCTCGCACACACGCTCTCCCTCGCAAACACATTCTCCCTCGCACACACGCTCTCACTCGCACACACGCTCTCCCTCGCACACCCGCTCTCCCTCGCACACACAGACAGAGAAAACACACACTCTCCCTCCCACGCACACTCTCCCTCCCACGCACAGTCTCACTCCCGCGCACACTCCGCCTCGCGCGCACTCTCTCCCTCGCGCGCACTCTCTCCCTCGCGCGCACTCTCTCCCTCGCGCGCACTCTCTCCCTCGCGCGCACTCTCTCCCTCGCGCGCACTCTCTCCCTCGCGCGCACTCTCTCCCTCGCGCGCACTATCCCTCACACACACACACTCCCTCACACACACACACTCCATCACACACACACTCTCCCTCACACACACACTCTCCCTCACACACACACTCTCCCTCACACACACACACTCCATCACACACACACACTCCCTCACACACACACTCTCCCTCAAACACACAGATAGAGACAAACACACTCTCTCCCTCGCGCGCACTCCCTCCCTCGCGCGCACTCCCTCCCTCCCTCACGCGCACTCGCTCCCTCGCGCGCACTCTCTCCCTCGCGCGCACTCTCTCCCAAGCGCGCAATCTCTCCCTCGCGCGCACTCTCTCCCTCGCACACACAGACAGAGACACACACACACTCTCCCTCACACACACAGAGAGAGAGACACACACACACTCCCTCGCACACACGCACTCCCTCGCACACACGCTCTCCCTCGCAAACACATTCTCCCTCGCACACACGCTCTCACTCGCACACACGCTCTCCCTCGCACACCCGCTCTCCCTCGCACACACAGACAGAGAAAACACACACTCTCCCTCCCACGCACACTCTCCCTCCCACGCACAGTCTCACTCCCGCGCACACTCCGCCTCGCGCGCACTCTCTCCCTCGCGCGCACTCTCTCCCTCGCGCGCACTCTCTCCCTCGCGCGCACTCTCTCCCTCGCGCGCACTCTCTCCCTCGCGCGTACTCTCTCCTTCGCGCGAACTCTCTCCCTCGCGCGCACTCTCTCCCTCGCGCGTACTCTCTCCCTCGCGCGCGCACTCACTCCCCCGCGCGCACTCTCTCCCTCGCGCGCACTCTCTCCCTCGCGCGCACAATCCCTCACACACACACACACTCCATCACACACACACTCTCCCTCACACACACACACTCTCCCTCACACACACACTCTCCCTCACACACACACACTCCCTCACACACACACACTCTCCCTCACACACACACTCTCCCTCACACACACCGACAGCGACACACACACTCCCTCCCTCGCGCGCACTCTCTCCCTCGCGCGCACTCTCTCCCTCGCGCGCACTGTCCCCCTCGTGCGCACTGTCCCCCTCGCGCGCACTCTCTCCATCGCACGCACTCTCTCCCTCGCACGCACACTCTCCCTCGCACACACTCTCCCTCGCACGCACACTCTCCCTCGCACGCACACTCTCCCTCGCACGCACACTCTCCCTCGCACGCACACTCTCCCTCGCACACACTCTCCCTCGCACGCACACTCTCCCTCGCACGCACACTCTCCCTCGCACGCACACTCTCCCTCGCACACACGCTCTCCCTCGCACACCCGCTCTCCCTCGCACACACAGACAGAGAAAACACACACTCTCCCTCCCACGCACACTCTCCCTCCCACGCACAGTCTCACTCCCGCGCACACTCCGCCTCGCGCGCACTCTCTCCCTCGCGCGCACTCTCTCCCTCGCGCGCACTCTCTCCCTCGCGCGCACTCTCTCCCTCGCGCGCACTCTCTCCCTCGCGCGTACTCTCTCCTTCGCGCGCGTACTCTCTCCTTCGCGCGAACTCTCTCCCTCGCGCGTACTCTCTCCCTCGCGCGCACTCTCTCCCTCGCGCGCACTATCCCTCACACACACACACACTCCATCACACACACACTCTCCCTCACACACACCGACAGCGACACACACACTCCCTCCCTCGCGCGCACACTCTCCCTCGTGCGCACTCTCTCCCTCGCGCGCACTGTCCCCCTCGCGCGCACTGTCCCCCTCGCGCGCACTCTCTCCCTCGCACGCACTCTCTCCCTCGCACGCACACTCTCCCTCGCACGCACACTCTCCCTCGCACGCACACTCTCCCTCGCACGCACACTCTCCCTCGCACACACTCTCCCTCGCACGCACACTCTCCCTCGCACGCACACTCTCCCTCGCACGCACACTCTCCCTCGCACACACTCTCCCTCGCACGCACACTCTCCCTCGCACGCACACTCTCCCTCGCACGCACACTCTCCCTCGCACGCACACTCTCCCTCGCACACACTCTCCCTCGCACGCACACTCTCCCTCGCACGCACACTCTCCCTCGCACGCACACTCTCCCTCGCACGCACGCACTCCCTCGCGCACCCGCTCTCCCTCGCACACACAGACAGAGAAAACACACACTCTCCCGCCCGTGCACACTCTCCCTCGCGCGCACACTCTCCCTCCCGCGCACACTCTCCCTCGCGCGCACTCTCTCCCTCGCGCGCACTCTCTCCCTCGCGCACACAGACAGAGACACACACACACTCTCCCTCACACACACACTCTGCCTCACACACACACACTCCCTCACACACACACTCTCCCTCACACACACACACTCCCTCACACACACGCTCTCCCTCACACACACGCTCTCCCTCGCACACACGCACTCCCTCGCACACACGCACTCCCTCGCACACACGATCTCCCTCGAACACACGCTCTCCCTCGCACACACGCACTCCCTCGAACACACGCTCTCCCTCGCACACACGCACTCCCTCGAACACACGCTCTCCCTCGCACACACGATCTCCCTCGCACACACGCTCTCCCTCGCACACACAGACAGAGAAAACACACACTCTCCCTCCCGCGCACACTCTCCCTCGCGCGCACTCTCTCCCTCGCGCGCACTCTCTCCCTCGCGCGCACTCTCTCCCTCGCGCGCACTCTCTCCCTCGCGCGCACTCTCTCACTCGCGCGCACTCTCTCCCTCGCGCGCACTCTCTCCCTCGCGCGCACGCTCTCCCTCGCGCGCTCTCCCTCGCGCGCACTCTCTCCCTCGCGCGCACTCTCTCCCTCGCGCGCACTCTCTCTCTCGCGCGCACACTCTCCCTCGCACACACTCTCCCTCGCACACACTCTCCCTCGCACGCACACTCTCCCTCGCACGCACACTCTCCCTCGCACGCACTCTCTCCCTCGCACGCACTCTCTCCCCGCGCGCACTCTCTCCCTCGCGCGCACTCTCTCCCTCGCGCGCACTCTCTCCCTCGCGCGCACTCTCTCTCTCGCGCGCACACTCTCCCTCGCACACACTCTCCCTCGCACACACTCTCCCTCGCACGCACACTCTCCCTCGCACGCACACTCTCCCTCGCACGCACTCTCTCCCTCGCACGCACTCTCTCCCCGCGCGCACTCGCGCGCACTCTCTCCCTCGCGCGCACTCTCTCCCTCGCGCGCACTCTCTCCCTCGCGCGCACTCTCTCCCTCGCGCGCACTATCCCTCACACACACACACTCCATCACACACACAGACAGAGAGACACACACACTCTCCCTCGCACACACGCACTCCCTCGCACACACGCACTCCCTCACACACACGCTCTCCCTCGCACACACAGACAGAGAAAACACACACTCTCCCTCCCGCGCACACTCTCCCTCCCGCGCACTCTCTCCCTCGCGCGCACTCTCTCCCTCGCGCGCACTCTCTCCCTCGCGTGCACTCTCTCCCTCGCGCGCACTCTCTCCCTCGCGCGCACTCTCTCCCTCGCGCGTACTCTCTCCCTCGCGCGCACTCTCTCCCTCGCGCGCACTCTCTCCCTCGCGCGCACGCTCTCCCTCGCGCGCACTCTCTCCCTCGCGCGCACACTCTCCCTCGCGCACACTCTCCCTCGCACGCACACTCTCCCTCGCACGCACACTCTCCCTCGCACACACAGACAGAGACACACACACACTCTCCCTCACACACACCCTCTCCCTCACACACACAGACAGAGAGACACACACACACTCCCTCGCACACACGCACTCCCTCGCACACAAGCTCTCCCTCGCACACACGTTCTCCCTCGCACACACGATCTCCCTCGCACACACAGACAGAGAAAACACACACTCTCCCTCCCACGCACACTCTCACTCCCGCGCACTCTCTCCCTCGTGCGCACTCTCTCCCTCGCGCGTACTCTCTCCTTCGCGCGCGCACTCTCTCCCTCGCGCGCACTCTCTCCCCGCGCGCAGTCTCTCCCTCGCGCGCACTCTCTCCCTCGCGCGCACTATCCCTCACACACACACTCCATCACACACACACTCTCCCTCACACACACACACTCCCTCACACACACACTCTCCCTCACACACACGCTCTCCCTCACACACACGCTCTCCCTCACACACACACACTCTCCCTCACACACACACTCTCCCTCACACACACACTCTCCCTCACACACACACTCTCCCTCAAACACACAGATCGAGACAAACACACACTCTCCCTCACACACACACTCTCCCTCGCACACACTCTCTCCCTCGCACAGACGCTCTCCCTCGCACACACGTTCTCCCTCGCACACACGTTCTCCCTCACACACACACTCTCCCTCGCACACACACTCTCCCTCACACACTCTCCCTCACACACACACTCTCCCTCGCACACACACTCTCCCTCGCACACACTCTCTCCCTCGCACAGACGCTCTCCCTCGCACACACTCTCTCCCTCGCACACACGTTCTCCCTCGCACACACGCTCTCCCTCGCACACACGCTCTCCCTCGCACACACGCTCTCCCTCGCACACACGCTCTCCCTCGCACACACGATCTCCCTCGCACAGACGCTCTCCCTCGCACACACTCTCTCCCTCGCACACACGTTCTCTCTCGCGCGCACACTCTCCCTCGCACACACTCTCCCTCGCACGCACACTCTCCCTCGCACGCACACTCTCCCTCGCACACACACTCTCCCTCACACACAGACAGAGACACACACACACACTCCCTCGCACACACGCACTCCCTCGAACACACGCTCTCCCTCGGACACACGCTCTCCCTCGCACACACGATCTCCCTCGCACACACGCTCTCCCTCGCACACACGCTCTCCCTCGCACACACTCTCCCTCGCGCGCACTCTCTCCCTCGCGCGCACTCTCTCTCTCGCGCGCACACTCTCCCTCGCACACACTCTCCCTCGCACGCACACTCTCCCTCGCACGCACACTCTCCCTAACACACACAGACAGAGAGACACACACACACTCCCTCGCACACACTCTCCCTCGCACGCACACTCTCCCTCGCACGCACACTCTCCCTCGCACGCACACTCTCCCTCTCACACACACTCTCCCTCACACACAGAGACAGAGACACACACACACACTCCCTCGCGCACACGCACTCCCTCGCACACACGCACTCCCTCGCACACACGCTCTCCCTCGGACACACGCTCTCCCTCGCACACACGATCTCCCTCGCACACACGCTCTCCCTCGCACACCCGCTCTCCCTCGCACACACAGACAGAGAACACACACACTCTCCCTCCCGCGCACACTCTCCCTCGCGCGCACTCTCTCCCTCGCGCGCACTCTCTCCCTCGCGCGCACTCTCTCCCTCGCGCGCACTCTCTCCCTCGCGCGCACTCTCTCCCTCGCGCGCACTCTCTCCCTCGCGCGCACTCTCTCCCTCGCGCGCACTCTCTCCCTCGCGCGCACTCTCTCCCTCGCGCGCACTCTCTCCCTCGCGTGCTCTCACTCCCTCGCGCGCACTCTCTCCCTCGCGCGCACTCTCTCTCTCGCGCGCACACTCTCCCTCGCACACACTCTCCCTCGCACGCACACTCTCCCTCGCACGCACACTCTCCCTCGCACACACACTCTCCCTCACACACACGCACTCCCTCGAACACACGCTCTCCCTCACATACACACACACTCCCTCGCACACACTCTCCCTCGCACGCACACTCTCCCTCGCACGCACACTCTCCCTCGCACGCACACTCTCCCTCGCACGCACACTCTCCCTCACACACAGAGACAGAGACACACACACACACTCCCTCGCGCACACGCACTCCCTCGCACACACGCACTCCCTCGCACACACGCTCTCCCTCGGACACACGCTCTCCCTCGCACACACGATCTCCCTCGCACACACGCTCTCCCTCGCACACCCGCTCTCCCTCGCACACACAGACAGAGAACACACACACTCTCCCTCCCGCGCACACTCTCCCTCCCGCGCACTCTCTCCCTCGCGCGCACTCTCTCCCTCGCGCGCACTCTCTCCCTCGCGCGCACTCTCTCCCTCGCGCGCACTCTCTCCCTCGCGCGCACTCTCTCCCTCGCGCGCACTCTCTCCCTCGCGTGCTCTCACTCCCTCGCGCGCACTCTCTCCCTCGCGCGCACTCTCTCTCTCGCGCGCACACTCTCCCTCGCACACACTCTCCCTCGCACGCACACTCTCCCTCGCACGCACACTCTCCCTCGCACACACACTCTCCCTCACACACACAGACAGAGACACACACACACACTCCCTCGCACACACGCACTCCCTCGAACACACGCTCTCCCTCGGACACACGCTCTCCCTCGGACACACGCTCTCCCTCGCACACACGATCTCCCTCGCACACACGCTCTCCCTCGCACACACGCTCTCCCTCGCACACACTCTCCCTCGCGCGCACTCTCTCCCTCGCGCGCACTCTCTCTCTCGCGCGCACACTCTCCCTCGCACACACTCTCCCTCGCACGCACACTCTCCCTCGCACGCACACTCTCCCTAACACACACAGACAGAGAGACACACACACACTCCCTCGCACACACTCTCCCTCGCACGCACACTCTCCCTCGCACGCACACTCTCCCTCGCACGCACACTCTCCCTAACACACACAGACAGAGAGACACACACACACTCCCTCGCACACACTCTCCCTCGCACACACACTCTCCCTCACACACACACTCTCCCTCACACACACACTCTCCCTCGCACACACACACTCCCTCGCACACACGCACTCCCTCGCACACACGCTCTCCCTCACACACACACGCTCCCTCGCACACACACACTCCCTCGCACACACGCACTCCCTCGCACACACGCTCTCCCTCGCACACACACTCTCCCTCACACACACACTCTCCCTCGCACACACACACTCCCTTGCACACACGCTCTCCCTCGCACACCCGCTCTCCCTCGCACACACACTCTCCCTCACACACACACTCTCCCTCGCACACACACACTCCCTCGCACACACGCTCTCCCTCGCACACCCGCTCTCCCTCGCACACACAGACAGAGAAAACACACACTCTCCCTCCCGCGCACACTCTCCCTCGCGCGCACTCTCTCCCTCGCGCGTACTCTCTCCTTCGCGCGCGCACTCTCTCCCTCGCGCGCACTCACTCCCCCGCGCGCACTCTCTCCCTCGCGCGCACTATCCCTCACACACACACACAGAGACACACAATCACACAGACAGAGACAAACACACACACTCTCCCTCACACACACACTCTCCCTCACACACACATTCTCCCTCACACACACCGACAGCGACACACACACTCTCCCTCATACACACGATCTCCCTCGCACACACACTCTCCCTCCCGCGCACACTCTCCCTCCCGCGCACACTCTCCCTCCCGCGCACAGTCTCACTCCCGCGCACAGTCTCCCTCCCGCGCACAGTCTCACTCCCGCGCACACTCTCCCTCGCGCGCACTCTCTCCCTCGCGCGCACTCTCTCCCTCGCGCGCACTCTCTCCCTCGCGCGCACTCTCTCCCTCGCGCGCACTCTCTCCCTCGCGCGCACTCTCTCCCTCGCGCGCACTCTCTCCCTCGCGCGCACTCTCTCCCTCGCGCGCACTCTCTCCCTCGCGCGCACTCTCTCCCTCGCGCGCACTCTCTCCCTCGCGCGCACTCTCTCCCTCGCGCGCACTCTCTCCCTCGCGCGTACTCTCTCCTTCGCGCGCACTCTCTCCCTCGCGCGCACTCTCTCCCTCGCGCGTACTCTCTCCTTCGCGCGCGCACTCACTCCCCCGCACGCACTCTCTCCCTCGCGCGCACTCTCTCCCTCGCGCGCACTATCCCTCACACACACACACACTCCATCACACACACACTCTCCCTCACACACACACTCTCCCTCACACACACAGAAAGAGACACACACACACTCTCCCTCAAACACACACTCTCCCTCACACACACACTCTCCCTCACACACACACTCTCCCTCACACACACCGACAGCGACACACACACTCCCTCCCTCGCGCGCACTCTCTCCCTCGCGCGCACTCTCTCCCTCACGCGCACTCTCTCCCTCGCGCGCACTGTCCCCCTCGCGCGCACTGTCCCCCTCGCGCGCACTCTCTCCCTCGCACGCACTCTCTCCCTCGCACGCACACTCTCCCTCGCACACACTCTCCCTCGCACGCACACTCTCCCTCGCACGCACACTCTCCCTCGCACGCACACTCTCCCTCGCACGCACACTCTCCCTCGCACGCACACTCTCCCTCGCACGCACACTCTCCCTCGCACACACAGACAGAGAAAACACACACTCTCCCGCCCGTGCACACTCTCCCTCCCGCGCACACTCTCCCTCCCGCGCACACTCTCCCTCGCGCGCACTCACTCCCTCGCGCGCACTCTCTCCCTCGCGCACACAGACAGAGACACACACACACACTCCCTCACACACACACTCTCCCTCACACACACACACTCCCTCACACACACGCTCTCCCTCACACACACGCTCTCCCTCGCACACACGCACTCCCTCGCACACACGCACTCCCTCGCACACACACTCTCCCTCACACACACACACTCCCTCACACACACACACTCCCTCACACACACACACTCCCTCACACACACACACTCCCTCACACACACGCTCTCCCTCACACACACGCTCTCCCTCGCACACACGCACTCCCTCGCACACACACACTCCCTCACACACACACACTCCCTCACACACACACACTCCCTCACACACACACTCTGCCTCACACACACACACTCCCTCACACACACGCTCTCCCTCGCACACACGCACTCCCTCGCACACACGCACTCCCTCGAACACACGCTCTCCCTCGCACACACGCTCTCCCTCGCACACACGATCTCCCTCGCACACACGCTCTCCCTCGCACACACAGACAGAGAAAACACACACTCTCCCTCCCGCGCACACTCTCCCTCCCGCGCACTCTCTCCCTCGCGCGCACTCTCTCCCTCGCGCGCACTCTCTCCCTCGCGCGCACTCTCTCTCTCGCGCGCACACTCTCCCTCGCACACACTCTCCCTCGCACGCACACTCTCCCTCGCACGCACACTCTCCCTCGCACGCACTCTCTCCCCGCGCGCACTCTCTCCCTCGCGCGCACTCTCTCCCTCGCGCGCACTCTCTCCCTCGCGCGCACTATCCCTCACACACACACACTCCATCACACACACAGACAGAGAGACACACACACTCTCCCTCGCACACACGCACTCCCTCGCACACACGCACTCCCTCACACACACGCTCTCCCTCGCACACACAGACAGAGAAAACACACACTCTCCCTCCCGCGCACACTCTCCCTCCCGCGCACTCTCTCCCTCGCGCGCACTCTCTCCCTCGCGCGCACTCTCTCCCTCGCGCGCACTCTCTCCCTCGCGCGCACTCTCTCCCTCGCGCGCACTCTCTCCCTCGCGCGCACTCTCTCCCTCGCGCGCACTCTCTCCCTCGCGCGCACTCTCTCCCTCGCGCGCACACTCTCCCTCGCGCAAACTCTCCCTCCCGCGCACTCTCTCCCTCGCACGCACACTCTCCCTCGCACACACAGACAGAGACACACACACACTCTCCCTCACACACACAGACAGAGAGACACACACACACTCCCTCGCACACACGCACTCCCTCGCACACAAGCTCTCCCTCGCACACACGTTCTCCCTCGCACACACGATCTCCCTCGCACACACAGACAGAGAAAACACACACTCTCCCTCCCACGCACACTCTCACTCCCGCGCACTCTCTCCCTCGTGCGCACTCTCTCCCTCGCGCGTACTCTCTCCTTCGCGCGCGCACTCTCTCCCTCGCGCGCACTCTCTCCCCGCGCGCAGTCTCTCCCTCGCGCGCACTCTCTCCCTCGCGCGCACTATCCCTCACACACACACTCCATCACACACACACTCTCCCTCACACACACACTCCCTCACACACACACACTCTTCCCTCACACACACACTCTCCCTCACACACACGCTCTCCCTCACACACACGCTCTCCCTCACACACACACACACTCCCTCACACACACACTCTCCCTCACACACACACTCTCCCTCAAACACACAGATCGAGACAAACACACACTCTCCCTCACACACACCGACAGAGACACACACAATCTCTCCCTCGCGCGCACTCCCTCCCTCGCGCGCACACACTCCCTCGCGCGCACTCTCTCCCTCGCGCGCACTCTCTCCCTCGCGCGCACTCTCTCCCTCGCGTGCACTCTCTCCCTCGCGCGCACTCTCTCCCTCGCGCGCACTCTCTCCCTGCGCGCACTCTCTCCCTCGCGTGCACTCTCTCCCTCGCGCGCACTCTCTCCCTCGCGCGCACAGACAGAGACACACACACACTCTCCCTCACACACACACACTCTGCCTCACACAGACGCTCTCCCTCACACACACACTCTCCCTCACACACACTCTCCCTCACACAGACGCTCTCCCTCACACACACACTCTCCCTCACACACACACTCTCCCTCACACACACACTCTCCCTCACACACACACTCTCCCTCACACACACACTCTCCCTCACACACACACTCTCCCTCACACACACACTCTCCCTCACACACACACTCTCCCTCGCACACACTCTCTCCCTCGCACAGACGCTCTCCCTCGCACACACTCTCTCCCTCGCACACACGTTCTCCCTCGCACACACGCTCTCCCTCGCACACACGATCTCCCTCGCACACACAGACAGAGAAAACACACACTCTCCCTCCCGCGCACACTCTCCCTCGCGCGCACTCTCTCCCTCCCGCGCACACTCTCCCTCGCGCGCACTCTCTCCCTCGCGCGCACTCTCTCACTCGCGCGCACTCTCTCCTTCGCGCGCACTCGCTCCCTCGCGCGCACTCTCTCCCTCGCGCGCACTCTCTCCCTCGCGCGCACACTCTCCCTCGCACGCACACTCTCCCTCGCACGCACACTCTCCCTCGCACGCACACTCTCCCTCACACACAGAGACAGAGACACACACACACTCTCCCTCGCACACACGCACTCCCTCGCACACACGCTCTCCCTCGGACACACGCTCTCCCTCGGACACACGCTCTCCCTCGCACACACGATCTCCCTCGCACACACGCTCTCCCTCGCACACACGCTCTCCCTCGCACACACGGACAGAGAACACACACACTCTCCCTCCCGCGCACACTCTCCCTCCCGCGCACTCTCTCCCTCGCGCGCACTCTCTCCCTCGCGCGCACTCTCTCCCTCGCGCGCACTCTCTCCCTCGCGCGCACTCTCTCCCTCGCGCGCACTCTCTCCCTCGCGCGCACTCTCTCCCTCGCGCGCACTCTCTCCCTCGCGCGCTCTCACTCCCTCGCGCGCACTCTCTCCCTCGCGCGCACTCTCTCTCTCGCGCGCACACTCTCCCTCGCACACACTCTCCCTCGCACGCACACTCTCCCTCGCACGCACACTCTCCCTCGCACACACACTCTCCCTCACACACACAGACAGAGACACACACACACACTCCCTCGCACACACGCACTCCCTCGAACACACGCTCTCCCTCGGACACACGCTCTCCCTCGCACACACGATCTCCCTCGCACACACGCTCTCCCTCGCACACACTCTCCCTCGCGCGCACTCTCTCCCTCGCGCGCACACTCTCCCTCGCACACACTCTCCCTCGCACGCACACTCTCCCTCGCATGCACACTCTCCCTAACACACACAGACAGAGAGACACACACACACTCCCTCGCACACACTCTCCCTCGCACGCACACTCTCCCTCGCACGCACACTCTCCCTCGCACGCACACTCTCCCTAACACACACAGACAGAGAGACACACACACACTCCCTCGCACACACTCTCCCTCGCACACACACTCTCCCTCGCACACACACTCTCCCTCGCACACACACACTCCCTCGCACACACGCACTCCCTCGCACACACGCACTCCCTCGCACACACGCTCTCCCTCACACACACACTCTCCCTCACACACACACTCTCCCTCGCACACACACACTCCCTCGCACACACGCACTCCCTCGAACACACGCTCTCCCTCGGACACACGCTCTCCCTCACACACACACTCTCCCTCACACACACACACTCCCTCGCACACACGCACTCCCTCGAACACACGCTCTCCCTCGGACACACGCTCTCCCTCGCACACACGATCTCCCTCGCACACACGCTCTCCCTCGCACACACGCTCTCCCTCGCACACACTCTCCCTCGCGCGCACTCTCCCTCGCGCGCACTCTCTCCCTCGCGCGCACACTCTCCCTCGCACACACTCTCCCTCGCACGCACACTCTCCCTCGCACGCACAGACAGAGAGACACACACACACTCCCTCGCACACACTCTCCCTCGCACACACGCTCTCCCTCGCACACACTCTCCCTCGCGCGCACTCTCCCTCGCGCGCACTCTCTCCCTCGCGCGCACACTCTCCCTCGCACACACTCTCCCTCGCACGCACACTCTCCCTAACACACACAGACAGAGAGACACACACACACTCCCTCGCACACACTCTCCCTCGCACGCACACTCTCCCTCGCACGCACACTCTCCCTAACACACACAGACAGAGAGACACACACACACTCCCTCGCACACACTCTCCCTCGCACACACACTCTCCCTCACACACACACTCTCCCTCGCACACACACACTCCCTCGCACACACGCACTCCCTCGCACACACGCTCTCCCTCGCACACACACTCTCCCTCACACACACACTCTCCCTCGCACACACAGACAGAGAAAACACACACTCTCCCTCGCGCGTACTCTCTCCTTCGCGCGCGCACTCTCTCCCTCGCGCGCACTCACTCCCCCGCGCGCACTCACTCCCCCGCGCGCACTCTCTCCCTCGCGCGCACTCTCTCCCTCGCGCGCACTATCCCTCACACACACACTCCATCACACACACACTCTCCCTCACACACACCGACAGCGACACACACACTCTCCCTCACACACACGATCTCCCTCGCACACACAGACAGAGAAAACACACACTCTCCCTCCCGCGCACACTCTCCCTCGCGCACTCTCTCCCTCGCGCGCACTCTCTCCCTCGCACGCACACTCTCCCTCGCACGCACACTCTCCCTCGCACGCACACTCTCCCTCGCACGCATACTCTCCCTCGCACGCACACTCTCCCTCGCACACACAGACAGAGAAAACACACACTCTCCCTCCCGCGCACACTCTCCCTCCCGCGCACACTCTCCCTCGCGCGCACTCTCTCCCTCGCGCGCACTCTCTCCCTCGCGCGCACTCTCTCCCTGGCGCGCACTCTCTCCCTCACGCGCACTCTCTCCCTCGCGCGCACACTCTCCCTCGCACACACTCTCCCTCGCACGCACACTCTCCCTCGCACGCACACTCTCCCTCGCACGCACACTCTCCCTCGCACGCACACTCTCCCTCGCACGCATACTCTCCCTCGCACGCACACTCTCCCTCGCACACACAGACAGAGACACACACACGCTCTCCCTCTCACACACACACTCTCCCTCGCACACACGCACTCCCTCGCACACACAGACAGAGAAAACACACACTCTCCCTCCCGCGCACACTCTCCCTCCCGCGCACACTCTCCCTCGCGCGCACTCTCTCCCTCGCGCGCACTCTCTCCCCCGCGCGCACTCTCTCCCTCGCACACACAGACAGAGAGACACACACACACTCCCTCGCACACACGTTCTCCCTCGCACACACGCTCTCCCTCGCACACACGCTCTCCCTCGCACACACGCTCTCCCTCGCACACACGCTCTCCCTCGCACACACAGACAGAGAAAACACACACTCTCCCTCCCGCGCACACTCTCCCTCCCGCGCACACTCTCCCTCCCGCGCAGAGTCTCACTCCCGCGCACACTCTGCCTCGCGCGCACTCTCTCCCTCGCGCGCACTCTCTCCCTCGCGCGTACTCTCTCCTTCGCGCGCGCACTCTCTCCCTCGCGCGCACTCACTCCCCCGCGAGAACTCTCTCCCTCGCGCGCACTCTCTCCCTCGCGCGCACTATCCCTCACACACACCGACAGCGACACACACACTCCCTCCCTCGCGCGCACTCTCTCCTTCGCGCGCACTCTCTCCCTCGCGCGCACTCTCTCCCTCGCGCGCACTGTCCCCCTCGCGCGCACTCTCTCCCTCGCGCGCACTCTCTCTCTCGCACGCACACTCTCCCTCGCACACACTCTCCCTCGCACGCACACTCTCCCTCGCACGCACACTCTCCCTCCCACGCACACTCTCCCTCGCGCGCACACTCTCCCTCGCACACACTCTCCCTCGCACGCACACTCTCCCTCGCACGCACACTCTCCCTCACACACACACTCTCCCTCGCACACACTCTCCCTCACACACACACTCTCCCTCGCACACACTCTCCCTCACACACACACTCTCCCTCGCACGCACACTCTCCCTCGCACACACAGACAGAGACACACACACGCTCTCCCTCACACACACACTCTCCCTCACACACACAGACAGAGAGACACACACACTCTCCCTCACACACACGCACTCCCTCGCACACACGCTCTCCCTCGCACACACGTTCTCCCTCGCACACACGTTCTCCCTCGCACACACGCTCTCCCTCCCGCGCACAGTCTCCCTCCCGCGCACACTCTCCCTCCCGCGCACTCTCTCCCTCGCGCGCACTCTCTCCCTCGCGCGCACTCTCTCCCTCGCGCGCACTCTCTCCCTCGCGCGCACTCTCTCCCTCGCGCGCACTCTCTCCCTCGCGCGCACTCTCTCCCTCGCGCGCACTCTCTCCCTCGCGCGCACTCTCTCCCTCGCGCGCACTCTCTCCCTCGCGCGCACTCTCTCCCTCGCGCGCACTCTCTCCTTCGCGCGTACTCTCTCCTTCGCGCGCGCACTCTCTCCCTCGCGCGCACACACTCCCCCGCGCGCACTCTCCCTCACACACACAAATAGAGACAAACACACACTCTCCCTCACACACACCGACAGCGACACACACACTCCCTCCCTCGCGCGCACTCTCTCCCTCGCGCGCACTCTCTCCCTCGCGCGCACTCTCTCCCTCGCGCGCACTCTCTCCCTCGCGCGCACTCTCTCCCTCGCGCGCACTCTCTCCCTCGCGCGCACTCTCTCCCTCGCGCGCACTCTCTCCCTCGCGCGCACTCTCTCCCTCGCGCGCACTCTCTCCCTCGCGCGCACACTCTCCCTCGCACACACTCTCCCTCGCACGCACACTCTCCCTCGCACGCACACTCTCCCTCGCACACACAGACAGAGACACACACACGGTCTCCCTCTCACACACACACTCTCCCTCGCACACACGCACTCCCTCGCACACACGCTCTCCCTCGCACACCCGCTCTCCCTCGCACACACGCTCTCCCTCGCGCGCACTCTCTCACTCGCGCGCACTCTCTCCCTCGCGCGCACTCTCTCCCTCGCGCGCACTCTCTCCCTCGCGCGCACTCTCTCCCTCGCGCGCACTCTCTCCCTCGCGCGCACACTCTCCCTCGCACACACTCTCCCTTGCACGCACACTCTCCCTCGCACGCACACTCTCCCTCGCACGCACACTCTCCCTCGCACACACTCTCCCTCGCACACACGCACTCCCTCGCACACACGCACTCCCTCGCACACACGCTCTCCCTCGCACACACAGACAGAGAAATCACACACTCTCCCTCCCGCGCACACTCTCCCTCCCGCGCACACTCTCCCTCCCACGCACTCTCTCCCTCCCGCGCACACTCTGCCTCGCGCGCACTCTCTCCCTCGCGCGCACTCTCTCCCTCGCGCGCACTCTCTCCCTCGCGCGCACTCTCTCCCTCGCGCGTACTCGCTCCTTCGCGCGCGCGCACTCTCTCCCTCGCGCGCACACACTCCCCCGCGCGCACTCTCCCTCACACACACACTCTCCCTCACACACACACACTCCATCACACACACACTCTCCCTCACACACACACTCTCCCTCACACACACCGACAGCGACACACACACTCTCTCCCTCGCGCGCACTCTCTCCCTCGCACACACTCTCCCTCGCACGCACACTCTCCCTCAAACACACAGATAGAGACAAACACACACTCTCCCTCACACACACACTCTCTCCCTCGCGCGCACTCCCTCCCTCGCGCGCACTCCCTCCCTCGCGCGCACTCCCTCCCTCGCGCGCACTCCCTCCCTCGCGCGCACTCACTCCCTCGCGCGCACTCGCTCCCTCGCGCGCACTCTCTCCCACGCGCGCAATCTCTCCCTCGCGCGCACTCTCTCCCTCGCGCGCACTCTCTCCCTCGCGCGCACTCTCTCCCTCGCACACACTCTCCCTTGCACGCACACTCTCCCTCGCACGCACATTCTCCCTCGCACGCACACTCTCCCTCACACACACACACTCCCTCGCACACACGCACTCCCTCGCACACACGCTCTCCCTCGCGCACACGCTCTCCCTCGCACACCCGCTCTCCCTCGCACAAACGCACTCCCTCGCACACACGCTCTCCCTCGCACACACGCTCTCCCTCGCACACACGCTCTCCCTCGCACACCCGCTCTCCCTCGCACACACGCACTCACACGCAAACACGCTCTCCCTCGCACACACGCTCTCCCTCGCACACACGCTCTCCCTCGCACACACGCTCTCCCTCGCACACACGCTCTCCCTCGCACACACGCACTCCCTCGCACACACACTCTCCCTCACACACACTCTCCCTCACACACACCGACAGAGACACACACGCTCTCCCTCGCACACACGCTCTCCCTCGCGCGCACTCTCTCCCTCGCGCGCACACTCTCCCTCGCACACACAGACAGAGAGACACACACACACTCCCTCGCACACACGCACTCCCTCGCACACATGCTCTCCCTCGCACACACGCTCTCCCTCGCACACACGCTCTCCCTCGCACACACGCTCTCCCTCGCACACACGCTCTCCCTCGCACACACGCACTCCCTCGCACACACACTCTCCCTCACACACACTCTCCCTCACACACACAGACAGAGAAAACACACACTCTCCCTCCCACGCACACTCTCCCTCCCACGCACACTCTCCCTCCCGCGCACACTCTCGCTCCCGCGCACACTCTCCCTCGCGCGCACTCTCTCCCTCGCGCGCACTCTCTCCCTCGCGCGCACTCTCTCCCTGGCGCGCACTCTCTCCCTCGCGCGCACTCTCTCCCTCACGCGCACTCTCTCCCTCGCGCGCACACTCTCCCTCGCACACACTCTCCCTCGCGCGCACTCTCTCCCTCGCACGCACACTCTCCCTCGCACGCACACTCTCCCTCGCACGCACACTCTCCCTCGCACGCACACTCTCCCTCGCACGCACACTCTCCCTCGCACGCACACTCTCCCTCGCACACACAGACAGAGACACACACACGCTCTCCCTCTCACACACACACTCTCCCTCACACACACAGACAGAGACACACACACACTCTCCCTCGCACACACGCTCTCCCTCTCACACACACACACTCCCTCGCACACACGCACTCCCTCGCACACACAGACAGAGAAAACACACACTCTCCCTCCCGCGCACACTCTCCCTCCCGCGCACACTCTCCCTCGCGCGCACTCTCTCCCTCGCGCGCACTCTCTCCCTCGCGCGTACTCTCTCCTTCGCGCGCGCACTCTCTCCCTCGCGCGCACTCACTCCCCCGCGAGCACTCTCTCCCTCGCGCGCACTCTCTCCCTCGCGCGCACTCTCTCCCTCGCGCGTACTCTCTCCTTCGCGCGCGCACTCTCTCCCTCGCGCGCACTCACTCCCCCGCGAGCACTCTCTCCCTCGCGCGCACACTCTCCCTCACACACACTCTCCCTCACACACACACACACTCCCTCACACACACACTCTCCCTCACACACACACTCTCCCTCACACACACCGACAGCGACACACACACTCCCTCCCTCGCGCGCACTCTCTCCTTCGCGCGCACTCTCTCCCTCGCGCGCACTCTCTCCCTCGCGCGCACTGTCCCCCTCGCGCGCACTCTCTCCCTCGCGCGCACTCTCTCTCTCGCACACACACTCTCCCTCGCACGCACACTCTCCCTCGCACGCACACTCTCCCTCGCACGCACACTCTCCCTCGCACGCACTCCCTCGCACACACGCTCTCCCTCGCACACACGATCTCCCTCGCACGCACGCACTCCCTCGCACACACGCTCTCCCTCGCACACACGATCTCCCTCGCGCGCACTCTCTCCCTCGCACTCTCTCCCTCGCGCGCACTCTCTCCCTCGCGCGCACACTCTCACTCGCACACACTCTCCCTCGCACGCACACTCTCCCTCACACACACACTCTCCCTCGCACACACTCTCCCTCACACACACACTCTCCCTCGCACGCACACTCTCCCTCGCACGCACACTCTCCCTCGCACACACAGACAGAGACACACACACACTCTCCCTCACACACACGCACTCCCTCGCACACACGCTCTCCCTCGCACACACGTTCTCCCTCGCACGCACACTCTCCCTCGCACACACAGACAGAGACACACACACACTCTCCCTCACACACACGCACTCCCTCGCACACACGCTCTCCCTCGCACACACGCTCTCCCTCCCACGCACAGTCTCACTCCCGCGCACACTCTGCCTCGCGCGCACTCTCTCCCTCGCGCGCACTCTCTCCCTCGCGCGCACTCTCTCCCTCGCGCGCACTCTCTCCCTCGCGCGCACTCTCTCCCTCGCGCGCACACACTCCCCCGCGCGCACTCTCCCTCACACACACACACTCCCTCACACACACACACTCCCTCACACACACACTCTCCCTCAAACACACAGATAGAGACAAACACACACTCTCCCTCACACACACCGACAGCGACACACACACTCCCTCCCTCGCGCGCACTCTCTCTCTCGCGCGCACTCTCTCCCTCGCGCGCACTCTCTCCCTCGCGCGCACTCTCTCCCTCGCGCGCACTCTCTCCCTCGCGCGCACTCTCTCCCTCGCGCGCACTCTCTCCCTCGCGCACACTCTCTCCCTCGCGAGCACACTCTCCCTCGCACGCACACTCTCCCTCGCACACACAGACAGAGACACACACACACACTCCCTCGCACACGCACTCCCTCGCACACACGCTCTCCCTCGCACACCCGCTCTCCCTCGCACACACGCTCTCCCTCACACACACAGACAGAGAGACACACACACACTCCCTCGCACACACGCACTCCCTCGCACACACGCACTCCCTCGCACACACGCTCTCCCTCGCACACACGTTCTCCCTCGCACACACGCACTCCCTCGCACACACGTTCTCCCTCGCACACACGCTCTCCCTCGCACACACAGACAGAGAAAACACACACTCTCCATCCCACGCACACTCTCCCTCCCGCGCACACTCTGCCTCGCGCGCACTCTCTCCCTCGCGCGCACTCTCTCCCTCGCGCGTACTCTCTCCTTCGCGCGCGCACTCTCTCCCTCGCGCGCACTCTCTCTCTCGCGCGCACTCTCTCCCTCGCACACACTCTCCCTCGCATGCACACTCTCCCTCGCACGCACACTCTCCCTCAAACACACAGATAGAGACAAACACACACTCTCCCTCACACACACACTCTCCCTCACACACACCGACAGCGACACACACACTCTCTCCCTCGCGTGCACTCCCTCCCTCGCGCGCACTCCCTCCCTCGTGCGCACTCCGTCCCTCGCGCGCACTCACTCCCTCGCGCGCATTCCCTCCCTCGCGCGCACTCCCTCCCTCGCGAGCACTCTCTCCCTCGCGCGCACTCTCTCTCTCGCGCGCACACTCTCCCTCGCACACACTCTCCCTTGCACGCACACTCTCCCTCTCACACACACACTCCCTCGCACACACGCACTCCCTCGCACACACGCTCTCCCTCGCACACACACTCTCCCTCGCACACCCGCTCTCCCTCGCACACACGCACTCACACGCAAACACGCTCTCCCTCGCACACACGCTCTCCCTCGCACACACGCTCTCCCTCGCACACACGCTCTCCCTCGCACACACGCTCTCCCTCGCACACACGCTCTCCCTCGCACACACGCTCTCCCTCGCACACACCGACAGAGACACACACGCTCTCCCTCGCACACACGCTCTCCCTCGCGCGCACTCTCTCCCTCGCGCGCACACTCTCCCTCGCACACACAGACAGAGAGACACACACGCTCTCCCTCGCACACACACTCTCCCTCCCGCGCACACTCTCCCTCCCGCGCACTCTCTCCCTCCTGCGCACTCTCCCTCGCGCGCACTCTCTCCCTCGCGCGCACTCTCTCCCTCGCACGCGCACTCTCTCCCTCACACACACATTCTCCCTCACACACACACTCTCCCTCACACACACACTCTTCCTCACACACACACTCTCCCTCACACACACACTCTCCCTCACACACACACTCTCCCTCACACACACACTCTCCCTCCCGCGCACACTCTCCCTCCCGCGCACACTCTCCCTCGCGCGCACTCTCTCCCTCGCGCGCACTCTCTCCCTCGCGAGCACACTCTCCCTCGCGCGCACACTCTCCCTCGCACACACTCTCCCTCGCACGCACACTCTCCCTCGCACGCACACTCTCCCTCGCACGCACACTCTCCCTCGCACGCACATTCTCCCTCGCACGCACACTCTCCCTCGCACGCACACTCTCCCTCGCACACACACAGTCTCCCTCACACACACAGACAGAGACACACACACACACTCCCTCGCACACACGCTCTCCCTCGCACACACGCACTCCCTCGAACACACGATCTCCCTCGCACACACGCTCTCCCTCGCACACCCGCTCTCCCTCGCACACACAGACAGAGAAAACACACACTCTCCCTCCCGCGCACACTCTCCCTCCCGCGCACTCTCTCCCTCGCGCGCACTCTCTCCCTCGCGCGCACTCTCTCCCTCGCGCGCACTCTCTCCCTCGCGCGCACTCTCTCCCTCGCGCGCACTCTCTCCCTCGCGCGCACTCTCTCCCTCGCGCGCACTCTCTCACTCGCGCGCACTCTCTCCCTCGCGCGCACGCTCTCCCTCGCGCGCTCTCTCTCCCTCGCGCGCACTCTCTCTCTCGCACGCACACTCTCCCTCGCACACACACTCTCCCTCGCAGGCACACTCTCCCTCGCACACACAGACAGAGAGACACACACACGCTCTCCCTCACACACACGCACTCCCTCGCACACACGCACTCCCTCGCACACACGCACTCCCTCACACACACGCTCTCCCTCGCACACACGTTCTCCCTCGCACGCACGCTCTCCCTCGCACACACGCTCTCCCTCGCACACCCGCTCTCCCTCGCACACACAGACAGAGAAAACACACACTCTCCCAACCGCGCACACTCTCCCTCCCACGCACAGTCTCACTCCCGCGTACACTCTGCCTCGCGCTCACTCTCTCCCTCGCGCGTACTCTCTCCTTCGCGCGCGCACTCTCTCCCTCGCGCGCACTCACTCCCCCGCGCGCACTCTCTCCCTCGCGCGCACTATCCCTCACACACACACTCTCCCTCACACACACACTCCCTCACACACACGCACTCCCTCGCACACACACTCTCCCTCGCACACACACTCTCCCTCACACACACACACTCACACACACAATCTCGCTCACACACACACACTCTCCCTCACACACACACTCTCCCTCACATACACACTCTCCCTCACACACACACTCTCCCTCACACACACACACTCTCCCTCACACACACACTCTCCCTCACATACACACTCTCCCTCACATACACACTCTCCCTCAAACACACACTCTCCCTCACACACACACTCTCCCTCACACACACCGACAGAGACACACACACTCTCTCCCTCGCGCGCACTCCCTCCCTCGCGCGCATTCCCTCCCTCGTGCGCACTCGCTCCCTGGCGCGCACTCTCTCCCTCGCGCGCACTCTCTCCCTCGCACACACAGACAGATACACACACACACTCTCCCTCACACACACAGTCTCCCTCACACACACAGACAGAGAGACACACACACACTCCCTCGCACACACGCACTCCCTCGCACACACGCTCTCCCTCGCACACACGTTCTCCCTCGCACACACGCTCTCCCTCGCACACACGCTCTCCCTCGCACACACACTCTCCCTCACACACACAGACAGAGAAAACACACACTCTCCCTCCCACGCACACTCTCCCTCCCACGCACACTCTCCCTCCTACGCACACTCTGCCTCGCGCGCACTCTCTCCCTCGCGCGCACTCTCTCCCTCGCGCACACTCTCTCCCTCGCGCGCACTCTCTCCCTCGCGCACACTCTCCCTCGCACGCACACTCTCCCTCGCACACACAGACAGAGACACACACACGCTCTCCCTCTCACACACGCTCTCCCTCGCACACACGCTCTCCCTCGCACACACGCTCTCCCTCGCACACACGCACTCCCTCGCACACACGATCTCCCTCGCACACACGCTCTCCCTCGCACACCCGCTCTCCCTCGCACACACAGACAGAGAAAACACACACTCTCCCTCACACACACACCCTCCCTCGCGCGCACTCTCTCCCTCGCGCGCACTCTCTCCCTTGCGCGCACTCTCTCCCTCGCGCGCACTCTCTCCCTCGCGCGCACGCTCTCCCTCGCGCGCACTCTCTCTCTCGCGCGCACACTCTCCCTCGCACACACTCTCCCTCGCACACACACTCTCCCTCGCACGCACACTCTCCCTCGCACGCACACTCTCCCTCGCACGCACACTCTCCCTCGCACACACGCACTCCCTCACACACACAGACAGAGAAAACACACACTCTCCCTCCCACGCACACTCTCCCTCGCGCGCACTCTCTCCCTCGCGCGCACTCCCTCCCTCCCTGGCGCGCACTCGCTCCCTCGCGCGCACTCTCTCCCTCGTGCGCACTCTCTCCCTCGCGCGCAATCTCTCCCTCGCACACACGCACTCCCTCGCACACACGCACTCCCTCGCAAACACATTCTCCCTCGCACACCCGCTCTCCCTCGCACACACAGACAGAGAAAACACACACTCTCCCTCCCGCGCACACTCTCCCTCCCACGCACAGTCTCACTCCCGCGCACAGTCTCCCTCCCACGCACAGTCTCACTCCCGCGCACACTCTGCCTCGCGCGCACTCTCTCCCTCGCGCGCACTCTCTCCCTCGCGCGCACTCTCTCCCTCGCGCGCACTCTCTCCCTCGCGCGCACCATCTCCCTCGCGCGCACTCTCTCCCTCGCGCGCACTCTCTCCCTCGCGCGCACTCTCTCCCTCGCGCGTACTCTCTCCCTCGCGCGCACTCTCTCCCTCGCGCGTACTCTCTCCTTCGCGCGCGTACTCTCTCCTTCGCGCGCGTACTCTCTCCTTCGCGCGCGCACTCTCTCCCTCGCGCGCACTATCCCTCACACACACACACTCCATCACACACACACTCTCCCTCACACACACACTCTCCCTCACACACACACTCTCCCTCAAACACACAGATAGAGACAAACACACACTCTCCCTCACACACACCGACAGCGACACACACACTCCCTCCCTCGCGCGCACTCTCTCCCTCGCGCGCACTCTCTCCCTCGCGCGCACTCTCTCCCTCACGCGCACTCTCTCCCTCGCGCGCACTGTCCCCCTCGCGCGCACTCTCTCCCTCGCACGCACTCTCTCCCTCGCACGCACACTCTCCCTCGCACACACTCTCCCTCGCACGCACACTCTCCCTCGCACGCACACTCTCCCTCGCACGCACACTCTCCCTCGCACGCACACTCTCCCTCGCACGCACACTCTCCCTCGCACGCACGCACTCCCTCGCGCACCCGCTCTCCCTCGCACACACAGACAGAGAAAACACACACTCTCCCGCCCGTGCACACTCTCCCTCCCGCGCACACTCTCCCTCCCGCGCACACTCTCCCTCGCGCGCACTCTCTCCCTCGCGCGCACTCTCTCCCTCGCGCACACAGACAGAGACACACACACACACTCCCTCACACACACACTCTCCCTCACACACACACTCTCCCTCACACACACACACTCCCTCACACACACGCTCTCCCTCACACACACGCTCTCCCTCGCACACACGCACTCCCTCGCACACACGCACTCCCTCGCACACACGCACTCCCTCGCACACACACACTCCCTCGCACACACGCACTCCCTCGAACACACGCTCTCCCTCGCACACACGCTCTCCCTCGCACACACGATCTCCCTCGCACACACAGACAGAGAAAACACACACTCTCCCTCCCGCGCACACTCTCCCTCCCGCGCACTCTCTCCCTCGCGCGCACTCTCTCCCTCGCGCGCACTCTCTCCCTCGCGCGCACTCTATCCCTCGCGCGCACTCTCTCCCTCGCGCGCACTCTCTCACTCGCGCGCACGCTCTCCCTCGCGCGCACTCTCTCCCTCGCGCGCACTCTCTCCCTCGCGCGCACTCTCTCTCTCGCGCGCACACTCTCCCTCGCACACACTCTCCCTCGCACACACTCTCCCTCGCACGCACACTCTCCCTCGCACGCACACTCTCCCTCGCACGCACACTCTCCCTCGCACGCACTCTCTCCCCGCGCGCACTCTCTCCCTCGCGCGCACTCTCTCCCTCGCGCGCACTATCCCTCACACACACACACTCCATCACACACACAGACAGAGAGACACACACACTCTCCCTCGCACACACGCTCTCCCTCGCACGCACACTCTCCCTCGCACACACGCACTCCCTCACACACACGCTCTCCCTCGCACACACAGACAGAGAAAACACACACTCTCCCTCCCGCGCACACTCTCCCTCCCGCGCACTCTCTCCCTCGCGCGCACTCTCTCCCTCGCGCGCACTCTCTCCCTCGCGTGCACTCTCTCCCTCGCGCGCACTCTCTCCCTCGCGCGCACTCTCTCCCTCGCGCGCACTCTCTCCCTCGCGCGTACTCTCTCCCTCGCGCGCACGCTCTCCCTCGCGCGCACTCTCTCCCTCGCGCGCACACTCTCCCTCGCGCACACTCTCCCTCGCACGCACACTCTCCCTCGCACACACGCACTCCCTCGCACACAAGCTCTCCCTCGCACACACGTTCTCCCTCGCACACACGATCTCCCTCGCACACACAGACAGAGAAAACACACACTCTCCCTCCCACGCACACTCACTCCCGCGCACTCTCTCCCTCACACACACTCTCCCTCACACACACTCTGCCTCACACACACACTCTCCCTCACACACACACTCTCCCTCACACACACTCTGCCTCACACACACACTCTCCCTCACACACACACACTCCATCACACACACACTCTCCCTCACACACACACACTCCCTCACACACACTCTCTCCCTCACACACACACACTCCCTCACACACACACACTCTCCCTCACACACACACTCTCCCTCACACACACGCTCTCCCTCACACACACGCTCTCCCTCACACACACGCTCTCCCTCACACACACACACACTCCCTCACACACACACTCTCCCTCACACACACACTCTCCCTCAAACACACAGATCGAGACAAACACACACTCTCCCTCACACACACCGACAGAGACACACACACTCTCTCCCTCGCGCGCACTCCCTCCCTCGCGCGCACACACTCCCTCGCGCGCACACACTCCCTCGCGCGCACACACTCCCTCGCGCGCACTCTCTCCCTCGCGTGCACTCTCTCCCTCGCGCGCACTCTCTCCCTCGCGCGCACTCTCTCCCTCGCGTGCACTCTCTCCCTCGCGCGCACTCTCTCCCTCGCGCGCACAGACAGAGACACACACACACTCTCCCTCACACACACACTCTCCCTCACACACACAGACAGAGACACACACACACTCTCCCTCACACACTCTCCCTCACACACACACTCTCCCTCGCACACACACACTCCCTCGCACACACGCACTCCCTCGAACACACGCTCTCCCTCGCACACACGCTCTCCCTCGCACACACGATCTCCCTCGCACACACAGACAGAGAAAACACACACTCTCCCTCCCGCGCACACTCTCCCTCCCGCGCACTCTCTCCCTCGCGCGCACTCTCTCCCTCGCGCGCACTCTCTCCCTCGCGCGCACTCTCTCCCTCGCGCGCACTCTCTCACTCGCGCGCACTCTCTCCCTCGCGCGCACTCTCTCCCTCGCGCGCACGCTCTCCCTCGCGCGCACGCTCTCCCTCGCGCGCACTCTCTCCCTCGCGCGCACTCTCTCCCTCGCGCGCACTCTCTCTCTCGCGCGCACACTCTCCCTCGCACACACTCTCCCTCGCACACACTCTCCCTCGCACGCACACTCTCCCTCGCACGCACACTCTCCCTCGCACGCACACTCTCCCTCGCACGCACTCTCTCCCCGCGCGCACTCTCTCCCTCGCGCGCACTCTCTCCCTCGCGCGCACTATCCCTCACACACACACACTCCATCACACACACAGACAGAGAGACACACACACTCTCCCTCGCACACACGCTCTCCCTCGCACGCACACTCTCCCTCGCACACACGCACTCCCTCACACACACGCTCTCCCTCGCACACACAGACAGAGAAAACACACACCCTCCCTCCCGCGCACACTCTCCCTCCCGCGCACTCTCTCCCTCGCGCGCACTCTCTCCCTCGCGCGCACTCTCTCCCTCGCGCGCACTCTCTCCCTCGCGCGCACTCTCTCCCTCGCGCGCACTCTCTCCCTCGCGCGCACTCTCTCCCTCGCGCGCACTCTCTCCCTCGCGCGCACTCTCTCCCTCGCGCGCACTCTCTCCCTCGCGCGCACTCTCTCCCTCGCGCGCACTCTCTCCCTCGCGCGCACTCTCTCCCTCGCGCGCACACTCTCCCTCGCGCACACTCTCCCTCGCACGCACACTCTCCCTCGCACGCACACTCTCCCTCGCACACACAGACAGAGACACACACACACTCTCCCTCACACACACCCTCTCCCTCACACACACAGACAGAGAGACACACACACACTCCCTCGCACACAAGCTCTCCCTCGCACACACGTTCTCCCTCGCACACACGATCTCCCTCGCACACACAGACAGAGAAAACACACACTCTCCCTCCCACGCACACTCTCACTCCCGTGCACTCTCTCCCTCGTGCGCACTCTCTCCCTCGCGCGTACTCTCTCCTTCGCGCGCGCACTCTCTCCCTCGCGCGCACTATCCCTCACACACACACACTCCCTCACACACACGCTCTCCGTCACACACACACTCTCCCTCACACACAAACTCTGCCTCACACACACACTCTCCCTCACACACACACTCTCCCTCACACACACTCTGCCTCACACACACACTCTCCCTCACACACACACTCTCCCTCACACACACTCTGCCTCACACACACACTCTCCCTCACACACACACACTCCATCACACACACACTCTCCCTCACACACACACACTCCCTCACACACACTCTCTCCCTCACACACACACACTCCCTCACACACACACACTCTCCCTCACACACACACTCTCCCTCACACACACGCTCTCCCTCACACACACGCTCTCCCTCACACACACGCTCTCCCTCACACACACACACACTCTCCCTCACACACACGCTCTCCCTCACACACACGCTCTCCCTCACACACACTCTCTCCCTCACACACACACACTCCCTCACACACACACACTCTCCCTCACACACACACTCTCCCTCACACACACGCTCTCCCTCACACACACGCTCTCCCTCACACACACGCTCTCCCTCACACACACTCTGCCTCACACACACACTCTCCCTCACACACACACACTCCATCACACACACACTCTCCCTCACACACACACACTCTCCCTCACACACACGCTCTCCCTCACACACACACTCTCCCTCACACACACTCTGCCTCACACACACACTCTCCCTCACACACACACACTCCATCACACACACACTCTCCCTCACACACACACACTCCCTCACACACACTCTCTCCCTCACACACACACACTCCCTCACACACACACACTCTCCCTCACACACACACTCTCCCTCACACACACGCTCTCCCTCACACACACGCTCTCCCTCACACACACACTCTCCCTCACACACACACTCTCCCTCAAACACACAGATCGAGACAAACACACACTCTCCCTCACACACACCGACAGAGACACACACACTCTCTCCCTCGCGCGCACTCCCTCCCTCGCGCGCACACACTCCCTCGCGCGCACACACTCCCTCGCGCGCACTCTCTCCCTCGCGCGCACTCTCTCCCTCGCGTGCACTCTCTCCCTCGCGCGCACTCTCTCCCTCGCGCGCACTCTCTCCCTCGCGTGCACTCTCTCCCTCGCGCGCACTCTCTCCCTCGCGCGCACAGACAGAGACACACACACACTCTCCCTCACACACACACACTCTGCCTCACACAGACGCTCTCCCTCACACACACACTCTCCCTCACACACACACTCTCCCTCACACACACAGACAGAGACACACACACACTCTCCCTCACACACTCTCCCTCACACACACACTCTCCCTCGCACACACTCTCTCCCTCGCACACACGTTCTCCCTCACACACACGTTCTCCCTCGCACAGACGCTCTCCCTCGCACACACGTTCTCCCTCGCACAGACGCTCTCCCTCGCACACACGTTCTCCCTCGCACACACGTTCTCCCTCGCACAGACGCTCTCCCTCGCACACACGTTCTCCCTCGCACAGACGCTCTCCCTCGCACACACGTTCTCCCTCACACACACGATCTCCCTCGCACACACAGACAGAGAAAACACACACTCTCCCTCCCGCGCACACTCTCCCTCGCGCGCACTCTCTCCCTCCCGCGCACACTCTCCCTCGCTCGCACTCTCTCCCTCGCGCGCACTCTCTCACTCGCGCGCACTCTCTCCTTCGCGCGCACTCGCTCCCTCGCGCGCACTCTCTCCCTCGCGCGCACTCTCTCCCTCGCGCGCACACTCTCCCTCGCACGCACACTCTCCCTCGCACGCACACTCTCCCTCGCACGCACACTCTCCCTCACACACAGAGACAGAGACACACACACACACTCCCTCGCGCACACGCACTCCCTCGCACACACGCACTCCCTCGCACACACGCTCTCCCTCGGACACACGCTCTCCCTCGCACACACGATCTCCCTCGCACACACGCTCTCCCTCGCACACCCGCTCTCCCTCGCACACACAGACAGAGAACACACACACTCTCCCTCCCGCGCACACTCTCCCTCCCGCGCACTCTCTCCCTCGCGCGCACTCTCTCCCTCGCGCGCACTCTCTCCCTCGCGCGCACTCTCTCCCTCGCGCGCACTCTCTCCCTCGCGCGCACTCTCTCCCTCGCGCGCACTCTCTCCCTCGCGTGCTCTCACTCCCTCGCGCGCACTCTCTCCCTCGCGTGCACTCTCTCTCTCGCGCGCACACTCTCCCTCGCACACACTCTCCCTCGCACGCACACTCTCCCTCGCACGCACACTCTCCCTCGCACGCACACTCTCCCTCGCACGCACACTCTCCCTCGCACGCACACTCTCCCTCGCACACACACTCTCCCTCACACACACAGACAGAGACACACACACACACTCCCTCGCACACACGCACTCCCTCGAACACACGCTCTCCCTCGGACACACGCTCTCCCTCGCACACACGATCTCCCTCGCACACACGCTCTCCCTCGCACACACGCTCTCCCTCGCACACACTCTCCCTCGCGCGCACTCTCTCCCTCGCGCGCACTCTCTCTCTCGCGCGCACACTCTCCCTCGCACACACTCTCCCTCGCACGCACACTCTCCCTCGCACGCACACTCTCCCTAACACACACAGACAGAGAGACACACACACACTCCCTCGCACACACTCTCCCTCGCACGCACACTCTCCCTCGCACGCACACTCTCCCTCGCACGCACACTCTCCCTAACACACACAGACAGAGAGACACACACACACTCCCTCGCACACACTCTCCCTCGCACACACACTCTCGCTCACACACACACTCTCCCTCACACACACACTCTCCCTCGCACACACACACTCCCTCGCACACACGCACTCCCTCGCACACACGCTCTCCCTCACACACACACGCTCCCTCGCACACACACACTCCCTCGCACACACGCACTCCCTCGCACACACGCTCTCCCTCGCACACACACTCTCCCTCACACACACACTCTCCCTCGCACACACACACTCCCTCGCACACACGCTCTCCCTCGCACACCCGCTCTCCCTAGCACACACAGACAGAGAAAACACACACTCTCCCTCCCGCGCACACTCTCCCTCGCGCGCACTCTCTCCCTCGCGCGTACTCTCTCCTTCGCGCGCGCACTCTCTCCCTCGCGCGCACTCACTCCCCCGCGCGCACTCTCTCCCTCGCGCGCACTCACTCCCCCGCGCACACTCTCTCCATCGCGCGCACTCTCTCCCTCGCGCGCACTCACTCCCCCGCGCGCACTCTCTCCCATGCGCGCACTCTCTCCCTCGCGCGCACACTCTCCCTCACACACACACACTCCATCACACACACACTCTCCCTCACACACACCGACAGCGACACACACACTCTCCCTCACACACACGATCTCCCTCGCACACACACTCTCCCTCCCGCGCACACTCTCCCTCCCGCGCACAGTCTCACTCCCGCGCACTCTCTCCCTCCCGCGCACACTCTCCCTCCCACGCACAGTCTCACTCCCGCGCACACTCTCCCTCCCGCGCACACTCTCCCTCCCGCGCACACTCTCCCTCCCGCGCACACTCTCCCTCCCGCGCACAGTCTCACTCCCGCGCACACTCTCCCTCCCGCGCACAATCTCCCTCCCGCGCACAGTCTCACTCCCGCGCACACTCTGCCTCGCGCGCACACTCTGCCTCGCGCGCACTCTCTCCCTCGCGCGCACTCTCTCCCTCGCGCGCACTCTCTCCCTCGCGCGCACTCTCTCCCTCGCGCGCACTCTCTCCCTCGCGCGCACTCTCTCCCTCGCGCGCACTCTCTCCCTCGCGCGCACTCTCTCCCTCGCGCGCACTCTCTCCCTCGCGCGCACTCTCTCCCTCGCGCGCACTCTCTCCCTCGCGCGCACTCTCTCCCTCGCGCGCACTCTCTCCTTCGCGCGCACTCTCTCCCTCGCGCGCACTCTCTCCCTCGCGCGCACTCTCTCCCTCGCGCGCACTCTCTCCCTCGCGCGTACTCTCTCCTTCGCGCGCGCACTCACTCCCCCGCGCGCACTCTCTCCCTCGCGCGCACTCTCTCCCTCGCGCGCACTCTCTCCCTCGCGCGCACTCTCTCCCTCGCGCGCACTCTCTCCCTCGCGCGCACTCTCTCCCTCGCGCGTACTCTCTCCCTCGCGCGCACTCTCTCCCTCGCGCGCACTCTCTCCCTCGCGCGCACGCTCTCCCTCGCGCGCACTCTCTCCCTCGCGCGCACTCTCCCTCGCACGCACACTCTCCCTCGCACGCACACTCTCCCTCGCACGCACAGACAGAGAGACACACACACACTCCCTCGCACACACGCACTCCCTCGCACACAAGCTCTCCCTCGCACACACGTTCTCCCTCGCACACACGATCTCCCTCGCACACACAGACAGAGAAAACACACACTCTCCCTCACACACACACTCTCACTCCCGCGCACTCTCTCCCTCGTGCGCACTCTCTCCCTCGCGCGTACTCTCTCCTTCGCGCGCGCACTCTCTCCCTCGCGCGCACTCTCTCCCCGCGCGCAGTCTCTCCCTCGCGCGCACTCTCTCCCTCGCGCGCACTATCCCTCACACACACACTCCATCACACACACACTCTCCCTCACACACACTCTCTCCCTCACACACACACACTCCCTCACACACACACACTCTCCCTCACACACACACTCTCCCTCACACACACACTCTCCCTCAAACACACAGATCGAGACAAACACACACTCTCCCTCACACACACCGACAGAGACACACACACTCTCTCCCTCGCGCGCACTCCCTTCCTCGCGCGCACACACTCCCTCGCGCGCACTCTCTCCCTCGCGCGCACTCTCTCCCTCGCGCGCACTCTCTCCCTCGCGCGCACTCTCTCCCTCGCGCGCACACTCTCCCTCGCACACACACTCTCCCTCACACACACAGACAGAGACACACACACACTCTCCCTCACACACACACTCTCCCTCAGACACACACTCTCCCTCACACACTCTCCCTCACACACACACTCTCCCTCGCACACACTCTCTCCCTCGCACAGACGCTCTCCCTCGCACACACTCTCCCTCACACACACACTCCCTCACACACACACTCTCCCTCACACACACACTCTCCCTCGCACACACTCTCTCCCTCGCACAGACGCTCTCCCTCGCACACACTCTCCCTCACACACACACTCCCTCACACACACTCTCCCTCACACACACACTCTCCCTCACACACACACTCTCCCTCGCACACACTCTCTCCCTCGCACAGACGCTCTCCCTCGCACACACTCTCTCCCTCGCAAACACGTTCTCCCTCGCACACACGCTCTCCCTCGCACACACGTTCTCCCTCGCACACACGCTCTCCCTCGCACACACGATCTCCCTCGCACACACAGACAGAGAAAACACAAACTCTCCCTCCCGCGCGCACTCTCTCCCTCCCGCGCACTCTCTCCCTCCCGCGCACACTCTCCCTCGCGCGCACTCTCTCCCTCGCGCGCACTCTCTCCCCCGCGCGCACTCTCTCCTTCGCGCGCGCACTCTCTCCCCGCGCGCAGTCTCTCCCTCGCGCGCACTCTCTCCCTCGCGCGCACTATCCCTCACACACACACTCCATCACACACACACTCTCCCTCACACACACACACTCCCTCACACACACTCTCTCCCTCACACACACACACTCCCTCACACACACACACTCTCCCTCACACACACACTCTCCCTCACACACACGCTCTCCCTCACACACACGCTCTCCCTCACACACACGCTCTCCCTCACACACACAGATCGAGACAAACACACACTCTCCCTCACACACACCGACAGAGACACACACACTCTCTCCCTCGCGCGCACTCTCTCCCTCGCGCGCACTCTCTCCCTCGCGCGCACTCTCTCCCTCGCGTGCACTCTCTCCCTCGCGCGCACTCTCTCCCTCGCGCGCACTCTCTCCCTCGCGTGCACTCTCTCCCTCGCGCGCACTCTCTCCCTCGCGTGCACTCTCTCCCTCGCGCGCACTCTCTCCCTCGCGCGCACTCTCTCCCTCGCGCGCACTCTCTCCCTAGCGTGCACTCTCTCCCTCGCGCGCACTCTCTCCCTCGCGCGCACTCTCTCCCTCGCGCGCACTCTCTCCCTCCCGCGCACTCTCTCCCTCGCGCGCACAGACAGAGACACACACACACTCTCCCTCACACACACACACTCTGCCTCACACAGACGCTCTCCCTCACACACACAGACAGAGACACACACACACTCTCCCTCACACACTCTCCCTCACACACACACTCTCCCTCACACACACACTCTCCCTCGCACACACTCTCTCCCTCGCACAGACGCTCTCCCTCGCACACACGTTCTCCCTCGCACACACGCTCTCCCTCGCACACACGATCTCCCTCGCACACACAGACAGAGAAAACACACACTCTCCCTCCCGCGCACACTCTCCCTCGCGCGCACTCTCTCCCTCCCGCGCACACTCTCCCTCGCGCGCACTCTCTCACTCGCGCGCACTCTCTCCTTCGCGCGCACTCGCTCCCTCGCGCGCACTCTCTCCCTCGCGCGCACTCTCTCCCTCGCGCGCACACTCTCCCTCGCACGCACACTCTCCCTCGCACGCACACTCTCCCTCGCACGCACACTCTCCCTCGCACGCACACTCTCCCTCGCACGCACACTCTCCCTCTCACACACACTCTCCCTCACACACAGAGACAGAGACACACACACACACTCCCTCGCGCACACGCACTCCCTCGCACACACGCACTCCCTCGCACACACGCACTCCCTCGCACACACGCACTCCCTCGAACACACGCTCTCCCTCGCACACACGCTCTCCCTCGCACACCCGCTCTCCCTCGCACACATAGACAGAGAACACACACACTCTCCCTCCCGCGCACACTCTCCCTCCCGCGCACTCTCTCCCTCGCGCGCACTCTCTCCCTCGCGCGCACTCTCTCCCTCGCGCGCACTCTCTCCCTCGCGCGCACTCTCTCCCTCGCGCGCACTCTCTCCCTCGCGCGCACTCTCTCCCTCGCGCGCACTCTCTCCCTCGCGCGCACTCTCTCCCTCGCGCGCTCTCACTCCCTCGCGCGCACTCTCTCCCTCGCGCGCACTCTCTCTCTCGCGCGCACACTCTCCCTCCCACGCACAGTCTCACTCCCGCGCACACTCTCCCTCCCGCGCACACTCTCCCTCCCACGCACAGTCTCACTCCCGCGCACACTCTCCCTCCCGCGCACACTCTCCCTCCCACGCACAGTCTCACTCCCGCGCACACTCTCCCTCCCGCGCACAATCTCCCTCCCACGCACAGTCTCACTCCCGCGCACACTCTGCCTCGCGCGCACTCTCTCCCTCGCGCGCACTCTCTCCCTCGCGCGCCTCTCTCCCTCGCGCGCACTCTCTCCCTCGCGCGCACTCTCTCCCTCGCGCGCACTCTCTCCCTCGCGCGCACTCTCTCCCTCGCGCGCACTCTCTCCCTCGCGCGCACTCTCTCCCTCGCGCGCACTCTCTCCCTCGCGCGCACTCTCTCCCTCGCGCGCACTCTCTCCCTCGCGCGCACTCTCTCCCTCGCGCGTACTCTCTCCTTCGCGCGCACTCTCTCCCTCGCGCGCACTCTCTCCCTCGCGCGTACTCTCTCCTTCGCGCGCGCACTCACTCCCCCGCGCGCACTCTCTCCCTCGCGCGCACTCTCTCCCTCGCGCGCACTATCCCTCACACACACACACACTCCATCACACACACACTCTCCCTCACACACACACTCTCCCTCACACACACAGACAGAGACACACACACACTCTCCCTCAAACACACACTCTCCCTCCCGCGCACTCTCTCCCTCGCGCGCACTCTCTCCCTCGCGCGCACTCTCTCCCTCGCGCGCACTCTCTCCCTCGCGCGCACTCTCTCCCTCGCGCGCACTCTCTCCCTCGCGCGTACTCTCTCCCTCGCGCGCACTCTCTCCCTCGCGCGCACTCTCTCCCTCGCGCGCACGCTCTCCCTCGCGCGCACTCTCTCCCTCGCGCGCACTCTCCCTCGCACGCACACTCTCCCTCGCACGCACACTCTCCCTCGCACACACAGACAGAGACACACACACACTCTCCCTCACACACACCCTCTCCCTCACACACACAGACAGAGAGACACACACACACTCCCTCGCACACACGCACTCCCTCGCACACAAGCTCTCCCTCGCACACACGTTCTCCCTCGCACACACGATCTCCCTCGCACACACAGACAGAGAAAACACACACTCTCCCTCCCACGCACACTCTCACTCCCGCGCACTCTCTCCCTCGTGCGCACTCTCTCCCTCGCGCGTACTCTCTCCTTCGCGCGCGCACTCTCTCCCCGCGCGCAGTCTCTCCCTCGCGCGCACTCTCTCCCTCGCGCGCACTATCCCTCACACACACACTCCATCACACACACACTCTCCCTCACACACACACTCCCTCACACACACTCTCTCCCTCACACACACACACTCCCTCACACACACACACTCTCCCTCACACACACACTCTCCCTCACACACACGCTCTCCCTCACACACACGCTCTCCCTCACACACACACACACTCCCTCACACACACACTCTCCCTCACACACACACTCTCCCTCAAACACACAGATCGAGACAAACACACACTCTCCCTCACACACACACACTCTGCCTCACACAGACGCTCTCCCTCACACACACAGACAGAGACACACACACACTCTCCCTCACACACTCTCCCTCACACACACACTCTCCCTCACACACACACTCTCCCTCGCACACACTCTCTCCCTCGCACAGACGCTCTCCCTCGCACACACGTTCTCCCTCGCACACACGCTCTCCCTCGCACACACGATCTCCCTCGCACACACAGACAGAGAAAACACACACTCTCCCTCCCGCGCACACTCTCCCTCGCGCGCACTCTCTCCCTCCCGCGCACACTCTCCCTCGCGCGCACTCTCTCACTCGCGCGCACTCTCTCCTTCGCGCGCACTCGCTCCCTCGCGCGCACTCTCTCCCTCGCGCGCACTCTCTCCCTCGCGCGCACACTCTCCCTCGCACGCACACTCTCCCTCGCACGCACACTCTCCCTCGCACGCACACTCTCCCTCGCACGCACACTCTCCCTCGCACGCACACTCTCCCTCTCACACACACTCTCCCTCACACACAGAGACAGAGACACACACACACACTCCCTCGCGCACACGCACTCCCTCGCACACACGCACTCCCTCGCACACACGCACTCCCTCGCACACACGCACTCCCTCGAACACACGCTCTCCCTCGCACACACGCTCTCCCTCGCACACCCGCTCTCCCTCGCACACATAGACAGAGAACACACACACTCTCCCTCCCGCGCACACTCTCCCTCCCGCGCACTCTCTCCCTCGCGCGCACTCTCTCCCTCGCGCGCACTCTCTCCCTCGCGCGCACTCTCTCCCTCGCGCGCACTCTCTCCCTCGCGCGCACTCTCTCCCTCGCGCGCACTCTCTCCCTCGCGCGCACTCTCTCCCTCGCGCGCACTCTCTCCCTCGCGCGCTCTCACTCCCTCGCGCGCACTCTCTCCCTCGCGCGCACTCTCTCTCTCGCGCGCACACTCTCCCTCCCACGCACAGTCTCACTCCCGCGCACACTCTCCCTCCCGCGCACACTCTCCCTCCCACGCACAGTCTCACTCCCGCGCACACTCTCCCTCCCGCGCACACTCTCCCTCCCACGCACAGTCTCACTCCCGCGCACACTCTCCCTCCCGCGCACAATCTCCCTCCCACGCACAGTCTCACTCCCGCGCACACTCTGCCTCGCGCGCACTCTCTCCCTCGCGCGCACTCTCTCCCTCGCGCGCCTCTCTCCCTCGCGCGCACTCTCTCCCTCGCGCGCACTCTCTCCCTCGCGCGCACTCTCTCCCTCGCGCGCACTCTCTCCCTCGCGCGCACTCTCTCCCTCGCGCGCACTCTCTCCCTCGCGCGCACTCTCTCCCTCGCGCGCACTCTCTCCCTCGCGCGCACTCTCTCCCTCGCGCGTACTCTCTCCTTCGCGCGCACTCTCTCCCTCGCGCGCACTCTCTCCCTCGCGCGCACTCTCTCCCTCGCGCGTACTCTCTCCTTCGCGCGCGCACTCACTCCCCCGCGCGCACTCTCTCCCTCGCGCGCACTCTCTCCCTCGCGCGCACTATCCCTCACACACACACACACTCCATCACACACACACTCTCCCTCACACACACACTCTCCCTCACACACACAGACAGAGACACACACACACTCTCCCTCAAACACACACTCTCCCTCCCGCGCACTCTCTCCCTCGCGCGCACTCTCTCCCTCGCGCGCACTCTCTCCCTCGCGCGCACTCTCTCCCTCGCGCGCACTCTCTCCCTCGCGCGCACTCTCTCCCTCGCGCGCACTCTCTCCCTCGCGCGTACTCTCTCCCTCGCGCGCACTCTCTCCCTCGCGCGCACTCTCTCCCTCGCGCGCACGCTCTCCCTCGCGCGCACTCTCTCCCTCGCGCGCACTCTCCCTCGCACGCACACTCTCCCTCGCACGCACACTCTCCCTCGCACACACAGACAGAGACACACACACACTCTCCCTCACACACACCCTCTCCCTCACACACACAGACAGAGAGACACACACACACTCCCTCGCACACACGCACTCCCTCGCACACAAGCTCTCCCTCGCACACACGTTCTCCCTCGCACACACGATCTCCCTCGCACACACAGACAGAGAAAACACACACTCTCCCTCCCACGCACACTCTCACTCCCGCGCACTCTCTCCCTCGTGCGCACTCTCTCCCTCGCGCGTACTCTCTCCTTCGCGCGCGCACTCTCTCCCCGCGCGCAGTCTCTCCCTCGCGCGCACTCTCTCCCTCGCGCGCACTATCCCTCACACACACACTCCCTCACACACACTCTCTCCCTCACACACACACACTCCCTCACACACACACACTCTCCCTCACACACACACTCTCCCTCACACACACGCTCTCCCTCACACACACGCTCTCCCTCACACACACACACACTCCCTCACACACACACTCTCCCTCACACACACACTCTCCCTCAAACACACAGATCGAGACAAACACACACTCTCCCTCACACACACCGACAGAGACACACACACTCTCTCCCTCGCGCGCACTCCCTTCCTCGCGCGCACACACTCCCTCGCGCGCACTCTCTCCCTCGCGCGCACTCTCTCCCTCGCGCGCACTCTCTCCCTCGCGTGCACTCTCTCCCTCGTGCGCACTCTCTCCCTCGCGCGCACTCTCTCCCTGCGCGCACTCTCTCCCTCGCGTGCATTCTCTCCCTCGCGCGCACTCTCTCCCTCGCGCGCACAGACAGAGACACACACACACTCTCCCTCACACACACACATTCTGCCTCACACAGACGCTCTCCCTCACACACACACTCTCCCTCACACACACAGACAGAGACACACACACACTCTCCCTCACACACACACTCTCCCTCACACACACACTCTCCCTCACACACTCTCCCTCACACACACACTCTCCCTCACACACACACTCTCCCTCGCACACACTCTCTCCCTCGCACAGACGCTCTCCCTCGCACACACTCTCTCCCTCGCAAACACGTTCTCCCTCGCACACACGCTCTCCCTCGCACACACGTTCTCCCTCGCACACACGCTCTCCCTCGCACACACGATCTCCCTCGCACACACAGACAGAGAAAACACACACTCTCCCTCCCGCGCACACTCTCCCTCGCGCGCACTCTCTCCCTCCCGCGCACACTCTCCCTCGCGCGCACTCTCTCCTTCGCGCGCACTCGCTCCCTCGCGCGCACTCTCTCCCTCGCGCGCACTCTCTCCCTCGCGCGCATACTCTCCCTCGCACGCACACTCTCCCTCGCACGCACACTCTCCCTCGCACGCACACTCTCCCTCGCACGCACACTCTCCCTCTCACACACACTCTCCCTCACACACAGAGACAGAGACACACACACACACTCCCTCGCGCACACGCACTCCCTCGCACACACGCACTCCCTCGCACACACGCTCTCCCTCGGACACACGCTCTCCCTCGCACACACGCTCTCCCTCGCACACCCGCTCTCCCTCGCACACACAGACAGAGAACACACACACTCTCCCTCCCGCGCACACTCTCCCTCCCGCGCACTCTCTCCCTCGCGCGCACTCTCTCCCTCGCGCGCACTCTCTCCCTCGCGCGCACTCTCTCCCTCGCGCGCACTCTCTCCCTCGCGCGCACTCTCTCCCTCGCGCGCACTCTCTCCCTCGCGCGCACTCTCTCCCTCGCGTGCTCTCACTCCCTCGCGCGCACTCTCTCCCTCGCGCGCACTCTCTCTCTCGCGCGCACACTCTCCCTCGCACACACTCTCCCTCGCACGCACACTCTCCCTCGCACGCACACTCTCCCTCGCACGCACACTCTCCCTCGCACGCACACTCTCCCTCGCACGCACGCTCTCCCTCGCACGCACGCTCTCCCTCGGACACACGCTCTCCCTCGCACACACGATCTCCCTCGCACACACGCTCTCCCTCGCACACACGCTCTCCCTCGCACACACTCTCACTCGCGCGCACTCTCTCCCTCGCGCGCACTCTCTCTCTCGCGCGCACACTCTCCCTCGCACACACTCTCCCTCGCACGCACACTCTCCCTCGCACGCACACTCTCCCTAACACACACAGACAGAGAGACACACACACACTCCCTCGCACACACTCTCCCTCGCATGCACACTCTCCCTCGCACGCACACTCTCCCTCGCACGCACACTCTCCCTAACACACACAGACAGAGAGACACACACACACTCCCTCGCACACACTCTCCCTCGCACACACACTCTCCCTCACACACACACTCTCCTTCGCACACACACACTCCCTCGCACACACGCACTCCCTCGCACACACGCTCTCCCTCGCACACACACGCTCCCTCGCACACACACACTCCCTCGCACACACGCACTCCCTCGCACACACGCTCTCCCTCGCACACACACTCTCCCTCACACACACACTCTCCCTCGCACACACACACTCCCTCACACACACGCTCTCCCTCGCACACCCGCTCTCCCTCGCACACCCGCTCTCCCTCGCACACACAGACAGAGAAAACACACACTCTCCCTCCCGCGCATACTCTCCCTCGCGCGCACTCTCTCCCTCGCGCGTACTCTCTCCTTCGCGCACGCACTCTCTCCCTCGCGCGCACTCACTCCCCCGCGCGCACTCTCTCCCATGCGCGCACTCTCTCCCTCGCGCGCACTATCCCTCACACACACACACTCCATCACACACACACTCTCCCTCACACACACACTCTCCCTCACACACACCGACAGCGACACACACACTCTCCCTCACACACACGATCTCCCTCGCACACACACTCTCCCTCCCGCGCACACTCTCCCTCCCGCGCACAGTCTCACTCCCGCGCACTCTCTCCCTCCCGCGCACAGTCTCCCTCCCACGCACAGTCTCACTCCCGCGCACACTCTCCCTCCCGCGCACACTCTCCCTCCCACGCACAGTCTCACTCCCGCGCACACTCTCCCTCCCGCGCACAATCTCCCTCCCACGCACAGTCTCACTCCCGCGCACACTCTGCCTCGCGCGCACTCTCTCCCTCGCGCGCACTCTCTCCCTCGCGCGCACTCTCTCCCTCGCGCGCACTCTCTCCCTCGCGCGCACTCTCTCCCTCGCGCGCACTCTCTCCCTCGCGCGCACTCTCTCCCTCGCGCGCACTCTCTCCCTCGCGCGCACTCTCTCCCTCGCGCGCACTCACTCCCCCGCGCGCACTCTCTCCCTCGCGCGCACTCTCTCCCTCGCGCGCACTATCCCTCACACACACACACACTCCATCACACACACACTCTCCCTCACACACACACTCTCCCTCACACACACAGACAGAGACACACACACACTCTCCCTCAAACACACAGATAGAGACAAACACACACTCTCCCTCACACACACACTCTCCCTCCCGCGCACTCTCTCCCTCGCGCGCACTCTCTCCCTCGCGCGCACTCTCTCCCTCGCGCGCACTCTCTCCCTCGCGCGCACTCTCTCCCTCGCGCGCACGCTCTCCCTCGCGCGCACGCTCTCCCTCGCGCGCACTCTCCCTCGCACGCACACTCTCCCTCGCACGCACACTCTCCCTCGCACACACAGACAGAGACACACACACACTCTCCCTCACACACACCCTCTCCCTCACACACACAGACAGAGAGACACACACACACTCCCTCGCACACACGCACTCCCTCGCACACAAGCTCTCCCTCGCACACACGTTCTCCCTCGCACACACGATCTCCCTCGCACACACAGACAGAGAAAACACACACTCTCCCTCCCACGCACACTCTCACTCCCGCGCACTCTCTCCCTCGCGCGTACTCTGTCCTTCACGCGCGGACTCTCTCCCTCGCGCGCACTCTCTCCCCGCGCGCAGTCTCTCCCTCGCGCGCACTCTCTCCCTCGCGCGCACTATCCCTCACACACACACTCCATCACACACACACACTCCCTCACACACACACTCTCCCTCACACACACGCTCTCCCTCACACACACGCTCTCCCTCACACACACGCTCTCCCTCACACACACGCTCTCCCTCACACACACACTCTCCCTCACACACACACTCTCCCTCACACACACACTCTCCCTCACACACACCGACAGAGACACACACACTCTCTCCCTCGCGCGCACTCCCTTCCTCGCGCGCACACACTCCCTCGCGCGCACTCTCTCCCTCGCGCGCACTCTCTCCCTCGCGCGCACTCTCTCCCTCGCGTGCACTCTCTCCCTCGCGCGCACTCTCTCCCTCGCGCGCACTCTCTCCCTGCGCGCACTCTCTCCCTCGCGTGCATTCTCTCCCTCGCGCGCACTCTCTCCCTCGCGACGACAGACAGAGACACACACACACTCTCCCTCACACACACACACTCCCTCACACACACACACTCCCTCACACACACACTCTGCCTCACACAGACGCTCTCCCTCACACACACACTCTCCCTCACACACACACTCTCCCTCACACACACAGACAGAGACACACACACACTCTCCCTCACACACACACTCTCCCTCACACACACACTCTCCCTCACACACTCTCCCTCACACACACACTCTCCCTCACACACACACTCTCCCTCGCACACACTCTCTCCCTCGCACAGACGCTCTCCCTCGCACACACTCTCTCCCTCGCAAACACGTTCTCCCTCGCACACACGCTCTCCCTCGCACACACGTTCTCCCTCGCACACACGCTCTCCCTCGCACACACGCTCTCCCTCGCACACACAGACAGAGAAAACACACACTCTCCCTCCCGCGCACACTCTCCCTCGCGCGCACTCTCTCCCTCCCGCGCACACTCTCCCTCGCGCGCACTCTCTCCCTCGCGCGCACTCTCTCACTCGCGCGCACTCTCTCCTTCGCGCGCACTCGCTCCCTCGCGCGCACTCTCTCCCTCGCGCGCACTCTCTCCCTCGCGCGCACACTCTCCCTCGCACGCACACTCTCCCTCGCACGCACACTCTCCCTCGCACGCACACTCTCCCTCTCACGCACACTCTCCCTCACACACAGAGACAGAGACACACACACACACTCCCTCGCGCACACGCACTCCCTCGCACACACGCACTCCCTCGCACACACGCTCTCCCTCGGACACACGCTCTCCCTCGCACACACGATCTCCCTCGCACACACGCTCTCCCTCGCACACCCGCTCTCCCTCGCACACACAGACAGAGAACGCGCACACTCTCCCTCCCGCGCACTCTCTCCCTCCCGCGCACTCTCTCCCTCGCGCGCACTCTCTCCCTCGCGCGCACTCTCTCCCTCGCGCGCACTCTCTCCCTCGCGCGCACTCTCTCCCTCGCGCGCACTCTCTCCCTCGCGCGCACTCTCTCCCTCGCGCGCACTCTCTCCCTCGCGCGCACTCTCTCCCTCGCGCGCACTCTCTCCCTCGCGTGTTCTCACTCCCTCGCGCGCACTCTCTCCCTCGCGCGCACTCTCTCTCTCGCGCGCACACTCTCCCTCGCACACACTCACCCTCGCACGCACACTCTCCCTCGCACGCACACTCTCCCTCGCACACACACTCTCCCTCACACACACAGACAGAGACACACACACACACTCCCTCGCACACACGCACTCCCTCGAACACACGCTCTCCCTCGGACACACGCTCTCCCTCGCACACACGATCTCCCTCGCACACACGCTCTCCCTCGCACACACGCTCTCCCTCGCACACACTCTCCCTCGCGCGCACTCTCTCCCTCGCGCGCACACTCTCCCTCGCACACACTCTCCCTCGCACGCACACTCTCCCTCGCACGCACAGAGAGACACACACACACTCCCTCGCACACACTCTCCCTCGCACGCACACTCTCCCTCGCACGCACACTCTCCCTAACACACACAGAGAGACACACACACACTCCCTCGCACACACTCTCCCTCGCACGCACACTCTCCCTCGCACGCACACTCTCCCTAACACACACAGACAGAGAGACACACACGCTCTCCCTCGCACACACGCTCTCCCTCGCACACACGCTCTCCCTCGCACACACGCTCTCCCTCGCACACACACTCTCCCTCACACACACCGACAGAGACACACACGCTCTCCCTCGCACACACGCTCTCCCTCGCGCGCACTCTCTCCCTCGCGCGCACACTCTCCCTCGCACACACAGACAGAGAGACACACACACACTCCCTCGCACACACGCACTCCCTCGCACACACGCTCTCCCTCGCACACACGCTCTCCCTCGCACACACGCTCTCCCTTGCACACACACTCTCCCTCACACACACACTCTCCCTCACACACACCGACAGAGACACACACGCTCTCCCTCGCACACACGCTCTCCCTCGCTCGCACTCTCTCCCTCGCGCGCACACTCTCCCTCGCACAGACAGAGAGACACACACACACTCCCTCGCACACACGCACTCCCTCGCACACACGCTCTCCCTCGCACACCCGCTCTCCCTCGCACACACGCTCTCCCTCGCACACACAGACAGAGAAAACACACACTCTCCCTCCCACGCACACTCTCCCTCCCACACACGCTCTCCCTCGCACACACGCTCTCCCTCGCACACACAGACAGAGAAAACACACACTCTCCCTCCCACGCACACTCTCCCTCCCACGCACTCTCTCCCTCCTGCGCACTCTCTCCCTCGCGCGCACTCTCTCCCTCGCGCGCACTCTCTCCCTCGCGCGCACTGTCCCCCTCGCGCGCACTCTCTCCCTCGCGCGCACTCTCTCTCTCGCACGCACACTCTCCCTCGCACGCACACTCTCCCTCGCACGCACACTCTCCCTCGCACGCACACTCTCCCTCGCACGCACGCACTCCCTCGCACACACGCTCTCCCTCGCACACACGATCTCCCTCGCGCACATGCTCTCCCTCGCGCACCCGCTCTCCCTCAAACACACAGATAGAGACAAACACACACTCTCCCTCACACACACCGACAGCGACACACACACTCCCTCCCTCGCGCGCACGCTCTCCCTCGCGCGCACTCTCTCCCTCGCGCGCACTCTCTCCCTCGCGCGCACTCTCTCCCTCGCGCGCACTCTCTCCCTCGCGCGCACACTCTCCCTCGCACACACACTCTCCCTCGCACGCACACTCTCCCTCGCACGCACACTCTCCCTCGCACGCACACTCTCCCTCGCACGCACAGACAGAGACACACACACGGTCTCCCTCTCACACACACACTCTCCCTCACACACACAGACAGAGACACACACACACACTCCCTCGCACACACGCACTCCCTCGCACACACGCTCTCCCTCGCACACACGCTCTCCCTCGCACACACGCTCTCCCTCGCACACACTCTCTCCCTCGCGCGCACTCTCTCCCTCGCGCGCACACTCTCCCTCGCACGCACAGACAGAGACACACACACGCTCTCCCTCGCGCGCACTCTCTCACTCGCGCGTACTCTCTCCCTCGCGCGCACTCTCTCCCTCGCGCGCACTCTCTCCCTCGCGCGCACTCTCTCCCTCGCGCGCACTCTCTCCCTCGCGCGCACTCTCTCCCTCGCGCGCACTCTCTCCCTCGCGCGCACACTCTCCCTCGCACACACTCTCCCTTGCACGCACACTCTCCCTCGCACACACTCTCCCTCGCACACACGCACTCCCTCGCACACACGCACTCCCTCGCACACACGCTCTCCGTCGCACACACGTTCTCCCTCGCACACACGCTCTGCCTCCCGCGCACACTCTGCCTCCCGCGCACACTCTCCCTCCCGCGCACACTCTCCCTCCCGCGCACTCTCTCCCTCCCGCGCACACTCTGCCTCGCGCGCACTCTCTCCCTCGCGCGCACTCTCTCCCTCGCGCGCACTCTCTCCTTCGCGCGCACTCTCTCCCTCGCGCGTACTCTCTCCTTCGCGCGCGCACTCTCTCCCTCACACACACTCTCTCCCTCACACACACACTCTCCCTCACACACACACTCTGCCTCACACACACACACTCCATCACACACACACTCTCCCTCACACACACACTCTCCCTCACACACACCGACAGCGACACACACACTCTCTCCCTCGCACACACTCTCCCTCGCATGCACACTCTCCCTCGCACGCACACTCTCCCTCAAACACACAGATAGAGACAAACACACACTCTCCCTCACACACACACTCTCCCTCACACACACCGACAGCGACACACACAGTCTCTCCCTCGCGTGCACTCCCTCCCTCGCGCGCACTCCCTCCCTCGCGCGCACTCCCTCCCTCGCGCGCGCTCCCTCCCTCGCGCGCGCTCCCTCCCTCGCGCGCGCTCCCTCCCTCGCGCGCGCTCCCTCCCTCGCGCGCACTCTCTCCCTCGCGCGCACTCTCTCCCTCGCGCGCACTCCCTCCCTCGCGCGCACTCGCTCCCTCGCGCGCACTCGCTCCCTCGCGCGCACTCCCTCCCACGCGCGCACTCTCTCCCACGCGCGCACTCTCTCCCACGCGCGCAATCTCTCCCTCGCGCGCACTCCCTCCCTCGCGCGCACTCTCTCCCTCGCGCGCACTCTCTCCCTCGCGCGCACTCTCTCCCACGCGCGCACTCTCTCCCTCGCGCGCACTCTCTCCCTCGCGCGCGCACTCTCCCTCGCGCGCACTCTCTCCCTCGCGCGCACGCTCTCCCTCGCGCGCACTCTCTCCCTCGCGCGCACACTCTCCCTCGCACACACTCTCCCTTGCACGCACACTCTCCCTCGCACGCACACTCTCCCTCGCACACACACACTCCCTCGCACACACGCACTCCCTCGCACACACGCACTCCCTCGCACACACGCTCTCCCTCGCACACACGCTCTCCCTCGCACACCCGCTCTCCCTCGCACAAACGCACTCCCTCGCACAAACGCACTCCCTCGCACACACGCTCTCCCTCGCACACACGCTCTCCCTCGCACACCCGCTCTCCCTCGCACACACGCACTCACACGCAAACACGCTCTCCCTCGCACACACGCTCTCCCTCGCACACACGCTCTCCCTCGCACACACGCTCTCCCTCGCACACACGCACTCCCTCGCACACACACTCTCCCTCACACACACACTCTCCCTCACACACACCGACAGAGACACACACGCTCTCCCTCGCGCACACGCTCTCCCTCGCGCGCACTCTCTCCCTCGCGCGCACTCTCTCCCACGCGCGCACTCTCTCCCTCGCGCGCACTCCCTCCCTCGTGCGCACTCGCTCCCTCGCGCGCACTCCCTCCCACGCGCGCACTCTCTCCCACGCGCGCACTCTCTCCCACGCGCGCAATCTCTCCCTCGCGCGCACTCCCTCCCTCGCGCGCACTCTCTCCCTCGCGCGCACTCTCTCCCTCGCGCGCACTCTCTCCCTCGCGCGCACTCTCTCCCTCGCGCGCACTCTCTCCCACGCGCGCACTCTCTCCCTCGCGCGCGCACTCTCCCTCGCGCGCACTCGCTCCCTCGCGCGCACTCTCTCCCTCGCGCGCACGCTCTCCCTCGCGCGCACTCTCTCCCTCGCGCGCACTCTCTCCCTCGCGCGCACACTCTCCCTCGCACACACTCTCCCTTGCACGCACACTCTCCCTCGCACGCACACTCTCCCTCGCACGCACACTCTCCCTCGCACACACACACTCCCTCGCACACACGCACTCCCTCGCACACACGCTCTCCCTCGCACACACGCTCTCCCTCGCACACACGCTCTCCCTCGCACACACGCTCTCCCTCGCACACCCGCTCTCCCTCGCACAAACGCACTCCCTCGCACACACGCTCTCCCTCGCACACACGCTCTCCCTCGCACACACGCACTCACACGCAAACACGCTCTCCCTCGCACACACGCTCTCCCTCGCACACACGCTCTCCCTCGCACACACGCTCTCCCTCGCACACACGCTCTCCCTCGCACACACGCACTCCCTCGCACACACACTCTCCCTCACACACACACTCTCCCTCACACACACCGACAGAGACACACACGCTCTCCCTCGCACACACGCTCTCCCTCGCGCGCACTCTCTCCCTCACGCGCACACTCTCCCTCGCACACACAGACAGAGAGACACACACACACTCCCTCGCACACACGCACTCCCTCGCACACACGCTCTCCCTCGCACACCCGCTCTCCCTCGCACACCCGCTCTCCCTCGCACACACAGACAGAGAAAACACACACTCTCCCTCCCACGCACACTCTCCCTCCCACGCACACTCTCCCTCCCACGCACACTCTCCCTCCCGCGCACACTCTGCCTCGCGCGCACTCTCTCCCTCCTGCGCACTCTCTCCCTCGCGCGCACTCTCTCCCTCGCGCGCACTGTCCCCCTCGCGCGCACTCTCTCCCTCGCGCGCAATCTCTCTCTCGCACGCACACTCTCCCTCGAACACACTCTCCCTCGCACGCACACTCTCCCTCGCACGCACACTCTCCCTCGCACGCACACTCTCCCTCGCACGCACGCACTCCCTCGCACACACGCTCTCCCTTGCACACCCGCTCTCCCTCGCACACACAGACAGAGAAAACACACACTCTCCCTCCCGCGCACACTCTCCCTCCCGCGCACACTCTCCCTCCCGCGCACACTCTCCCTCGCGCGCACTCTCTCCCTCGCGCGCACTCTCTCCCTCGCGCGCACTCTCTCCCTCGCGCGCACTCTCTCCCTCGCGCGCACTCTCTCCCTCGCGCGCACTCTCTCCCTCGCGCGCACACTCTCCCTCGCACACACTCTCCCTCGCACGCACACTCTCCCTCGCACGCACACTCTCCCTCGCACGCACACTCTCCCTCGCACGCACACTCTCCCTCGCACGCACACTCTCCCTCGCACACACACAGTCTCCCTCACACACACAGACAGAGACACACACACACACTGCCTCGCACACACGCTCTCCCTCGCACACACGCTCTCCCTCGCACACACGCACTCCCTCGAACGCACGATCTCCCTCGCGCGCACTCTCTCCCTCGCGCGCACACTCTCCCTCGCACACACTCTCCCTCCCGCGCACACTCTCCCTCCCGCGCACACTCTCCCTCCCGCGCACACTCTCCCTCGCGCGCACACTCTCCCTCGCACGCACTCTCTCCCTCGCGCGCACTCTCTCCCTCGCGCGCACTCTCTCACTCGCGCGCACTCTCTCCCTCGCGCGCACTCTCTCCCTCGCGCGCACTCTCTCCCTCGCGCGCACTCTCTCCCTCGCGCGCACTCTCTCCCTCGCGCGCACTCTCTCCCTCGCGCGCACTCTCTCCCTCGCGCGCACTCTCTCCCTCGCGCGCACTCTCTCCCTCGCGCGCACTCTCTCCCTCGCGCGCACTCTCTCCCTCGCGCGCACTCTCTCCCTCGCGTGTTCTCACTCCCTCGCGCGCACTCTCTCCCTCGCGCGCACTCTCTCTCTCGCGCGCACACTCTCCCTCGCACACACTCACCCTCGCACGCACACTCTCCCTCGCACGCACACTCTCCCTCGCACACACACTCTCCCTCACACACACAGACAGAGACACACACACACACTCCCTCGCACACACGCACTCCCTCGAACACACGCTCTCCCTCGGACACACGCTCTCCCTCGCACACACGATCTCCCTCGCACACACGCTCTCCCTCGCACACACGCTCTCCCTCGCACACACTCTCCCTCGCGCGCACTCTCTCCCTCGCGCGCACACTCTCCCTCGCACACACTCTCCCTCGCACGCACACTCTCCCTCGCACGCACACTCTCCCTAACACACACAGAGAGACACACACACACTCCCTCGCACACACTCTCCCTCGCACGCACACTCTCCCTCGCACGCACACTCTCCCTAACACACACAGACAGAGAGACACACACACACTCCCTCGCACACACTCTCCCTCGCACGCACACTCTCCCTCGCACGCACACTCTCCCTCGCACACACACTCTCCCTCGCACGCACACTCTCCCTCGCACGCACACTCTCCCTAACACACACAGAGAGACACACACACACTCCCTCGCACACACTCTCCCTCGCACACACACTCTCCCTCACACACACACTCTCCCTCGCACACACACACTCCCTCGCACACACGCACTCCCTCGCACACACGCTCTCCCTCACACACACACTCTCCCTCGCACACACACACTCCCTCGCACACACGCACTCCCTCGCACACACGCTCTCCCTCGCACACACATTCTCCCTCACACACACACTCTCCCTCGCACACACACACTCCCTCGCACACACGCTCTCCCTCGCACACCCGCTCTCCCTCGCACACACAGACAGAGAAAACACACACTCTCCCTCCCGCGCACACTCTCCCTCGCGCGGACTCTCTCCCTCGCGCGTACTCTCTCCTTCGCGCGCGCACTCTCTCCCTCGCGCGCACTCACTCCCCCGCGCGCACTCTCTCCCTCGCGCGCACTCTCTCCCTCGCACACACGCTCTCCCTCACGCACCCGCTCTCCCTCGCACACACAGACAGAGAAAACACACACTCTCCCTCCCGCGCACACTCTCCCTCCCGCGCACACTCTCCCTCGCGCGCACTCTCTCCCTCGCGCGCACTCTCTCCCTGGCGCGCACTCTCTCCCTCGCGCGCACTCTCTCCCTCACGCGCACTCTCTCCCTCGCGCGCACACTCTCCCTCGCACACACTCTCCCTCGCACGCACACTCTCCCTCGCACGCACACTCTCCCTCGCACGCACACTCTCCCTCGCACGCACACTCTCCCTCGCACGCACACTCTCCCTCGCACACACAGACAGAGACACACACACGCTCTCCCTCTCACACACACACTCTCCCTCCCGCACACACTCTCCCTCCCGCGCACACTCTCCCTCGCGCGCACTCTCTCCCTCGCGCGCACTCTCTCCCTCGCACACACAGACAGAGAGACACACACACACTCCCTCGCACACACGCACTCCCTCGCACACACGTTCTCCCTCGCACACACGCTCTCCCTCGCACACACAGACAGAGAAAACACACACTCTCCCTCCCACGCACACTCTCCCTCCCGCGCACACTCTCCCTCCCGCGCACACTCTCCCTCCCGCGCACACTCTCCCTCCCGCGCACACTCTGCCTCGCGCGCACTCTCTCCCTCGCGCGCACTCTCTCCCTCGCGCGAACTCTCTCCTTCGCGCGCGCACTCTCTCCCTCGCGCGCACTCACTCCCCCGCGAGAACTCTCTCCCTCGCGCGCACTCTCTCCCTCGCGCGCACTATCCCTCACACACACACACACTCCATCACACACACACTCTCCCTCACACACACACACTCTCCCTCACACACACCGACAGCGACACACACACTCCCTCCCTCGCGCGCACTCTCTCCCTCGCGCGCACTCACTCCCCCGCGAGAACTCTCTCCCTCGCACGCACACTCTCCCTCGCACGCACACTCTCCCTCGCACGCACGCACTCCCTCGCGCACACGCTCTCCCTCGCACACACAGATAGAGACAAACACACACTCTCCCTCACACACACCGACAGCGACACACACACTCCCTCCCTCGCGCGCACGCTCTCCCTCGCGCGCACTCTCTCCCTCGCGCGCACTCTCTCCCTCGCGCGCACTCTCTCCCTCGCGCGCACTCTCTCCCTCGCGCGCACTCTCTCCCTCGCGCGCACACTCTCCCTCGCACACACTCTCCCTCGCACGCACACTCTCCCTCGCACGCACACTCTCCCTCGCACGCACACTCTCCCTCGCACGCACAGACAGAGACACACACACGGTCTCCCTCTCACACACACACTCTCCCTCACACACACAGACAGAGACACACACACACACTCCCTCGCACACACGCACTCCCTCGCACACACGCTCTCCCTCGCACACCCGCTCTCCCTCGCACACACGCTCTCCCTCGCGCGCACTCTCTCACTCGCGCGTACTCTCTCCCTCGCGCGCACTCTCTCCCTCGCGCGCACTCTCTCCCTCGCGCGCACTCTCTCCCTCGCGCGCACTCTCTCCCTCGCGCGCACTCTCTCCCTCGCGCACACTCTCTCCCTCGCGCGCACACTCTCCCTCGCACACACTCTCCCTTGCACGCACACTCTCCCTCGCACACACTCTCCCTCGCACACACGCACTCCCTCGCACACACGCACTCCCTCGCACACACGCTCTCCGTCGCACACACGTTCTCCCTCGCACACACGCTCTGCCTCCCGCGCACACTCTCCCTCCCGCGCACACTCTCCCTCCCGCGCACACTCTCCCTCCCGCGCACTCTCTCCCTCCCGCGCACACTCTGCCTCGCGCGCACTCTCTCCCTCGCGCGCACTCTCTCCCTCGCGCGCACTCTCTCCTTCGCGCGCACTCTCTCCCTCGCGCGTACTCTCTCCTTCGCGCGCGCACTCTCTCCCTCACACACACACTCTCCCTCACACACACACTCTCCCTCACACACACACTCTCCCTCACACACACACTCTGCCTCACACACACACACTCCATCACACACACACTCTCCCTCACACACACACTCTCCCTCACACACACCGACAGCGACACACACACTCTCTCCCTCGCGCGCACTCTCTCTCTCGTGCGCACTCTCTCCCTCGCACACACTCTCCCTCGCACGCACACTCTCCCTCAAACACACAGATAGAGACAAACACACACTCTCCCTCACACACACACTCTCCCTCACACACACCGACAGCGACACACACAGTCTCTCCCTCGCGTGCACTCCCTCCCTCGCGCGCACTCCCTCCCTCGCGCGCACTCCCTCCCTCGCGCGCACTCCCTCCCTCGCGCGCACTCCCTCCCTCGCGCGCACTCCCTCCCTCGCGCGCACTCCCTCCCTCGCGCGCACTCGCTCCCTCGCGCGCACTCTCTCCCTCGCGCGCACTCTCTCCCACGCGCGCACTCTCTCCCTCGCGCGCACTCCCTCCCGCGCACTCTCTCCCACGCGCGCACTCTCTCCCTCGCGCGCACTCTCTCCCTCGCGCGCACTCCCTCCCTCGCGCGCACTCGCTCCCTCGCGCGCACTCGCTCCCTCGCGCGCACTCCCTCCCACGCGCGCACTCTCTCCCACGCGCGCACTCTCTCCCACGCGCGCAATCTCTCCCTCGCGCGCACTCCCTCCCTCGCGCGCACTCTCTCCCTCGCGCGCACTCTCTCCCTCGCGCGCACTCTCTCCCACGCGCGCACTCTCTCCCTCGCGCGCACTCTCTCCCTCGCGCGCGCACTCTCCCTCGCGCGCGCACTCTCCCTCGCGCGCGCTCGCTCCCTCGCGCGCACGCTCTCCCTCGCGCGCACTCTCTCCCTCGCGCGCACACTCTCCCTCGCACACACTCTCCCTTGCACGCACACTCTCCCTCGCACGCACACTCTCCCTCGCACGCACACTCTCCCTCACACACACACACTCCCTCGCACACACGCACTCCCTCGCACACACGCTCTCCCTCGCACACACGCTCTCCCTCGCACAAACGCACTCCCTCGCACACACGCTCTCCCTCGCACACACGCTCTCCCTCGCACACCCGCTCTCCCTCGCACACACGCACTCACACGCAAACACGCTCTCCCTCGCACACACGCTCTCCCTCGCACACACGCTCTCCCTCGCACACACGCTCTCCCTCGCACACACGCTCTCCCTCGCACACACGCACTCCCTCGCACACACACTCTCCCTCCCACACACACTCTCCCTCACACACACCGACAGAGACACACACGCTCTCCCTCGCGCACACGCTCTCCCTCGCGCGCACTCTCTCCCTCGCGCGCACTCTCTCCCACGCGCGCACTCTCTCCCTCGCGCGCACTCCCTCCCTCGCGCGCACTCGCTCCCTCGCGCGCACTCGCTCCCTCGCGCGCACTCGCTCCCTCGCGCGCACTCCCTCCCACGCGCGCACTCTCTCCCACGCGCGCAATCTCTCCCACGCGCGCAATCTCTCCCTCGCGCGCACTCCCTCCCTCGCGCGCACTCTCTCCCTCGCGCGCACTCTCTCCCTCGCGCGCACTCTCTCCCTCGCGCGCACTCTCTCCCTCGCGCGCACTCTCTCCCACGCGCGCACTCTCTCCCTCGCGCGCGCACTCGCTCCCTCGCGCGCACTCTCTCCCTCGCGCGCACGCTCTCCCTCGCGCGCACTCTCTCCCTCGCGCGCACTCTCTCCCTCGCGCGCACTCTCTCCCTCGCGCGCACACTCTCCCTCGCACACACTCTCCCTTGCACGCACACTCTCCCTCGCACGCACACTCTCCCTCGCACGCACACTCTCCCTCACACACACACACTCCCTCGCACACACGCACTCCCTCGCACACACGCTCTCCCTCGCACACACGCTCTCCCTCGCACACACGCTCTCCCTCGCACACCCGCTCTCCCTCGCACAAACGCACTCCCTCGCACACACGCTCTCCCTCGCACACACGCTCTCCCTCGCACACCCGCTCTCCCTCGCACACACGCACTCACACGCAAACACGCTCTCCCTCGCACACACGCTCTCCCTCGCACACACGCTCTCCCTCGCACACACGCTCTCCCTCGCACACACGCTCTCCCTCGCACACACACTCTCCCTCACACACACCGACAGAGACACACACGCTCTCCCTCGCACACACGCTCTCCCTCGCGCGCACTCTCTCCCTCGCGCGCACACTCTCCCTCGCACACACAGACAGAGAGACACACACACACTCCCTCGCACACACGCACTCCCTCGCACACACGCTCTCCCTCGCACACACGCTCTCCCTCGCACACACGCTCTCCCTTGCACACACACTCTCCCTCACACACACACTCTCCCTCACACACACCGACAGAGACACACACGCTCTCCCTCGCACACACGCTCTCCCTCGCTCGCACTCTCTCCCTCGCGCGCACACTCTCCCTCGCACACACAGACAGAGAGACACACACACACTCCCTCGCACACACGCACTCCCTCGCACACACGCTCTCCCTCGCACACCCGCTCTCCCTCGCACACACGCTCTCCCTCGCACACACAGACAGAGAAAACACACACTCTCCCTCCCACGCACACTCTCCCTCCCACACACGCTCTCCCTCGCACACACGCTCTCCCTCGCACACACAGACAGAGAAAACACACACTCTCCCTCCCACGCACACTCTCCCTCCCACGCACTCTCTCCCTCCTGCGCACTCTCTCCCTCGCGCGCACTCTCTCCCTCGCGCGCACTCTCTCCCTCGCGCGCACTGTCCCCCTCGCGCGCACTCTCTCCCTCGCGCGCACTCTCTCTCTCGCACGCACACTCTCCCTCGCACGCACACTCTCCCTCGCACGCACACTCTCCCTCGCACGCACACTCTCCCTCGCACGCACACTCTCCCTCGCACGCACGCACTCCCTCGCACACACGCTCTCCCTCGCACACACGATCTCCCTCGCGCACATGCTCTCCCTCGCGCACCCGCTCTCCCTCAAACACACAGATAGAGACAAACACACACTCTCCCTCACACACACCGACAGCGACACACACACTCCCTCCCTCGCGCGCACGCTCTCCCTCGCGCGCACTCTCTCCCTCGCGCGCACTCTCTCCCTCGCGCGCACTCTCTCCCTCGCGCGCACTCTCTCCCTCGCGCGCACTCTCTCCCTCGCGCGCACACTCTCCCTCGCACACACTCTCCCTCGCATGCACACTCTCCCTCGCACGCACACTCTCCCTCGCACGCACACTCTCCCTCGCACGCACAGACAGAGACACACACACGGTCTCCCTCTCACACACACACTCTCCCTCACACACACAGACAGAGACACACACACACACTCCCTCGCACACACGCACTCCCTCGCACACACGCTCTCCCTCGCACACACGCTCTCCCTCGCACACACGCTCTCCCTCGCACACACTCTCTCCCTCGCGCGCACTCTCTCCCTCGCGCGCACACTCTCCCTCGCACGCACAGACAGAGACACACACACGCTCTCCCTCGCGCGCACTCTCTCACTCGCGCGTACTCTCTCCCTCGCGCGCACTCTCTCCCTCGCGCGCACTCTCTCCCTCGCGCGCACTCTCTCCCTCGCGCGCACTCTCTCCCTCGCGCGCACTCTCTCCCTCGCGCGCACTCTCTCCCTCGCGCGCACACTCTCCCTCGCACACACTCTCCCTTGCACGCACACTCTCCCTCGCACACACTCTCCCTCGCACACACGCACTCCCTCGCACACACGCACTCCCTCGCACACACGCTCTCCGTCGCACACACGTTCTCCCTCGCACACACGCTCTGCCTCCCGCGCACACTCTGCCTCCCGCGCACACTCTCCCTCCCGCGCACACTCTCCCTCCCGCGCACTCTCTCCCTCCCGCGCACACTCTGCCTCGCGCGCACTCTCTCCCTCGCGCGCACTCTCTCCCTCGCGCGCACTCTCTCCTTCGCGCGCACTCTCTCCCTCGCGCGTACTCTCTCCTTCGCGCGCGCACTCTCTCCCTCACACACACTCTCTCCCTCACACACACACTCTCCCTCACACACACACTCTGCCTCACACACACACACTCCATCACACACACACTCTCCCTCACACACACACTCTCCCTCACACACACCGACAGCGACACACACACTCTCTCCCTCGCACACACTCTCCCTCGCATGCACACTCTCCCTCGCACGCACACTCTCCCTCAAACACACAGATAGAGACAAACACACACTCTCCCTCACACACACACTCTCCCTCACACACACCGACAGCGACACACACAGTCTCTCCCTCGCGTGCACTCCCTCCCTCGCGCGCACTCCCTCCCTCGCGCGCACTCCCTCCCTCGCGCGCACTCCCTCCCTCGCGCGCGCTCCCTCCCTCGCGCGCGCTCCCTCCCTCGCGCGCGCTCCCTCCCTCGCGCGCGCTCGCTCCCTCGCGCGCACTCTCTCCCTCGCGCGCACTCTCTCCCACGCGCGCACTCTCTCCCTCGCGCGCACTCCCTCCCTCGCGCGCACTCGCTCCCTCGCGCGCACTCCCTCCCACGCGCGCACTCTCTCCCACGCGCGCACTCTCTCCCACGCGCGCAATCTCTCCCTCGCGCGCACTCCCTCCCTCGCGCGCACTCTCTCCCTCGCGCGCACTCTCTCCCTCGCGCGCACTCTCTCCCACGCGCGCACTCTCTCCCTCGCGCGCACTCTCTCCCTCGCGCGCGCACTCTCCCTCGCGCGCACTCGCTCCCTCGCGCGCACTCTCTCCCTCGCGCGCACGCTCTCCCTCGCGCGCACTCTCTCCCTCGCGCGCACACTCTCCCTCGCACACACTCTCCCTTGCACGCACACTCTCCCTCGCACGCACACTCTCCCTCACACACACACACTCCCTCGCACACACACACTCCCTCGCACACACGCACTCCCTCGCACACACGCTCTCCCTCGCACACACGCTCTCCCTCGCACACCCGCTCTCCCTCGCACAAACGCACTCCCTCGCACAAACGCACTCCCTCGCACACACGCTCTCCCTCGCACACACGCTCTCCCTCGCACACCCGCTCTCCCTCGCACACACGCACTCACACGCAAACACGCTCTCCCTCGCACACACGCTCTCCCTCGCACACACGCTCTCCCTCGCACACACGCTCTCCCTCGCACACACGCACTCCCTCGCACACACACTCTCCCTCACACACACACTCTCCCTCACACACACCGACAGAGACACACACGCTCTCCCTCGCGCACACGCTCTCCCTCGCGCGCACTCTCTCCCTCGCGCGCACTCTCTCCCACGCGCGCACTCTCTCCCTCGCGCGCACTCCCTCCCTCGCGCGCACTCGCTCCCTCGCGCGCACTCCCTCCCACGCGCGCACTCTCTCCCACGCGCGCACTCTCTCCCACGCGCGCAATCTCTCCCTCGCGCGCACTCCCTCCCTCGCGCGCACTCTCTCCCTCGCGCGCACTCTCTCCCTCGCGCGCACTCTCTCCCTCGCGCGCACTCTCTCCCACGCGCGCACTCTCTCCCTCGCGCGCGCACTCTCCCTCGCGCGCACTCGCTCCCTCGCGCGCACTCTCTCCCTCGCGCGCACGCTCTCCCTCGCGCGCACTCTCTCCCTCGCGCGCACTCTCTCCCTCGCGCGCACACTCTCCCTCGCACACACTCTCCCTTGCACGCACACTCTCCCTCGCACGCACACTCTCCCTCGCACGCACACTCTCCCTCGCACACACACACTCCCTCGCACACACGCACTCCCTCGCACACACGCTCTCCCTCGCACACACGCTCTCCCTCGCACACACGCTCTCCCTCGCACACACGCTCTCCCTCGCACACCCGCTCTCCCTCGCACAAACGCACTCCCTCGCACACACGCTCTCCCTCGCACACACGCTCTCCCTCGCACACCCGCTCTCCCTCGCACACACGCACTCACACGCAAACACGCTCTCCCTCGCACACACGCTCTCCCTCGCACACACGCTCTCCCTCGCACACACGCTCTCCCTCGCACACACGCTCTCCCTCGCACACACGCACTCCCTCGCACACACACTCTCCCTCACACACACACTCTCCCTCACACACACCGACAGAGACACACACGCTCTCCCTCGCACACACGCTCTCCCTCGCGCGCACTCTCTCCCTCACGCGCACACTCTCCCTCGCACACACAGACAGAGAGACACACACACACTCCCTCGCACACACGCACTCCCTCGCACACACGCTCTCCCTCGCACACCCGCTCTCCCTCGCACACCCGCTCTCCCTCGCACACACAGACAGAGAAAACACACACTCTCCCTCCCACGCACACTCTCCCTCCCACGCACACTCTCCCTCCCACGCACACTCTCCCTCCCGCGCACACTCTGCCTCGCGCGCACTCTCTCCCTCCTGCGCACTCTCTCCCTCGCGCGCACTCTCTCCCTCGCGCGCACTCTCTCCCTCGCGCGCACTGTCCCCCTCGCGCGCACTCTCTCCCTCGCGCGCAATCTCTCTCTCGCACGCACACTCTCCCTCGCACACACTCTCCCTCGCACGCACACTCTCCCTCGCACGCACACTCTCCCTCGCACGCACACTCTCCCTCGCACGCACGCACTCCCTCGCACACACGCTCTCCCTTGCACACCCGCTCTCCCTCGCACACACAGACAGAGAAAACACACACTCTCCCTCCCGCGCACACTCTCCCTCCCGCGCACACTCTCCCTCCCGCGCACACTCTCCCTCGCGCGCACTCTCTCCCTCGCGCGCACTCTCTCCCTCGCGCGCACTCTCTCCCTCGCGCGCACTCTCTCCCTCGCGCGCACTCTCTCCCTCGCGCGCACTCTCTCCCTCGCGCGCACACTCTCCCTCGCACACACTCTCCCTCGCACGCACACTCTCCCTCGCACGCACACTCTCCCTCGCACGCACACTCTCCCTCGCACGCACACTCTCCCTCGCACACACACAGTCTCCCTCACACACACAGACAGAGACACACACACACACTGCCTCGCACACACGCTCTCCCTCGCACACACGCTCTCCCTCGCACACACGCACTCCCTCGAACGCACGATCTCCCTCGCGCGCACTCTCTCCCTCGCGCGCACACTCTCCCTCGCACACACTCTCCCTCCCGCGCACACTCTCCCTCCCGCGCACACTCTCCCTCCCGCGCACACTCTCCCTCGCGCGCACACTCTCCCTCGCACGCACTCTCTCCCTCGCGCGCACTCTCTCCCTCGCGCGCACTCTCTCACTCGCGCGCACTCTCTCCCTCGCGCGCACTCTCTCCCTCGCGCGCACGCTCTCCCTCGCGCGCTCTCTCTCCCTCGCGCGCACTCTCTCTCTCGCGCGCACACTCCCTCGCGCACACTCTCCCTCGCACGCACACTCTCACTCGCACGCACACTCTCCCTCGCACGCACACTCTCCCTCGCACACACAGACAGAGAGACACACACACGCTCTCCCTCACACACACGCACTCCCTCGCACACACGCACTCCCTCGCACACACGCACTCCCTCACACACACGCTCTCCCTCGCACACACGTTCTCCCTCGCACACACGCTCTCCCTCGCACACATGCTCTCCCTCGCACACACGCTCTCCCTCGCACACACGCTCTCCCTCGCACACCCGCTCTCCCTCGCACACACAGACAGAGAAAACACACACTCTCCCTCCCGCGCACACTCTCCCTCCCGCGCACACTCTCCCTCCCGCGCACACTCTCCCTCCCGCGCACAGTCTCACTCCCGCGTACACTCTGCCTCGCGCGCACTCTCTTCCTCGCGCGTACTCTCTCCTTCGCGCGCGCACTCTCTCCCTCGCGCGCACTCACTCCCCCGCGCGCACTCTCTCCCTCGCGCGCACTCACTCCCCCGCGCGCACACTCTCCCTCACACACACACTCTCCCTCACACACACACTCTCCCTCACACACACACTCTCCCTCACACACACACTCTGCCTCACACACACACTCTCCCTCACACACACACTCTCCCTCACACACACACACTCCATCACACACACACTCTCCCTCACACACACACTCTCCCTCACACACACAGACAGAGAGACACACACACACACTCCCTCGCACACACGCACTCCCTCGCACACACACACTCCCTCGCACACACGCTCTCCTTCGCACACACACTCTCTCCCTTGCACACACAGACAGAGAGACACACACACACTCCCTCACACAAACACTCTCCCTCACACACACACTCTCCCTCGCACACACACACTCCCTCGCACACACGCTCTCCCTCGCACACCCGCTCTCCCTCGCACAAACGCACTCCCTCGCACACACGCTCTCCCTCGCACACACGCTCTCCCTCGCACACCCGCTCTCCCTCGCACACACGCACTCACACGCAAACACGCTCTCCCTCGCACACACGCTCTCCCTCGCACACACGCTCTCCCTCGCACACACGCTCTCCCTCGCACACACGCTCTCCCTCGCACACACGCTCTCCCTCGCACACACGCACTCCCTCGCACACACACTCTCCCTCACACACACACTCTCCCTCACACACACCGACAGAGACACACACGCTCTCTCTCGCACACACGCTCTCCCTCGCGCGCACTCTCTCCCTCGCGCGCACACTCTCCCTCGCACACACAGACAGAGAGACACACACACACTCCCTCGCACACACGCACTCCCTCGCACACACGCTCTCCCTCGCACACACGCTCTCCCTCGCACACACGCTCTCCCTTGCACACACACTCTCCCTCACACACACACTCTCCCTCACACACACCGACAGAGACACACACGCTCTCCCTCGCACACACGCTCTCCCTCGCTCGCACACTCTCCCTCGCGCGCACACTCTCCCTCGCACACACAGACAGAGAGACACACACACACTCCCTCGCACACACGCACTCCCTCGCACACACGCTCTCCCTCGCACACCCGCTCTCCCTCGCACACACGCTCTCCCTCGCACACACAGACAGAGAAAACACACACTCTCCCTCCCACGCACACTCTCCCTCCCACGCACACTCTCCCTCCCACGCACACTCTCCCTCCCGCGCACACTCTGCCTCGCGCGCACTCTCTCCCTCCTGCGCACTCTCTCCCTCGCGCGCACTCTCTCCCTCGCGCGCACTCTCTCCCTCGCGCGCACTGTCCCCCTCGCGCGCACTCTCTCCCTCGCGCGCAATCTCTCTCTCGCACGCACACTCTCCCTCGCACACGCTCTCCCTCGCACGCACACTCTCCCTCGCACGCACACTCTCCCTCGCACGCACGCACTCCCTCGCACACACGCTCTCCCTCGCACACCCGCTCTCCCTCGCACACACAGACAGAGAAAACACACACTCTCCCTCCCGCGCACACTCTCCCTCCCGCGCACACTCTCCCTCGCGCGCACTCTCTCCCTCGCGCGCACTCTCTCCCTCGCGCGCACTCTCTCCCTCGCGCGCACTCTCTCCCTCGCGCGCACTCTCTCCCTCGCGCGCACACTCTCCCTCGCACACACTCTCCCTCGCACGCACACTCTCCCTCGCACGCACACTCTCCCTCGCACGCACACTCTCCCTCGCACGCACACTCTCCCTCGCACGCACACTCTCCCTCGCACACACACAGTCTCCCTCACACACACAGACAGAGACACACACACACACTCCCTCGCACACACGCTCTCCCTCGCACACACGCTCTCCCTCGCACACACGCACTCCCTCGAACACACGCACTCCCTCGAACACACGATCTCCCTCGCGCGCACTCTCTCCCTCGCGCGCACACTCTCCCTCGCACACACTCTCCCTCCCGCGCACACTCTCCCTCCCGCGCACACTCTCCCTCCCGCGCACACTCTCCCTCGCGCGCACACTCTCCCTCGCGCGCACACTCTCCCTCGCGCGCACTCTCTCCCTCGCGCGCACTCTCTCCCTCGCGCGCACTCTCTCCCTCGCGCGCACTCTCTCCCTCGCGCGCACTCTCTCACTCGCGCGCACTCTCTCCCTCGCGCGCACTCTCTCCCTCGCGCGCACTCTCTCCCTCGCGCGCACGCTCTCCCTCGCGCGCTCTCTCTCCCTCGCGCGCACTCTCTCTCTCGCGCACACTCTCACTCGCACGCACACTCTCCCTCGCACGCACACTCTCACTCGCACGCACACTCTCCCTCGCACGCACACTCTCCCTCGCACGCACACTCTCCCTCGCAGGCACACTCTCCCTCGCACACACAGACAGAGAGACACACACACGCTCTCCCTCACACACACGCACTCCCTCGCACACACGCACTCCCTCGCACACACGCACTCCCTCACACACACGCTCTCCCTCGCACACACGTTCTCCCTCGCACACACGTTCTCCCTCGCACACACGCTCTCCCTCGCACACACGCTCTCCCTCGCACACACGCTCTCCCTCGCACACACAGACAGAGAAAACACACACTCTCCCTCCCGCGCACACTCTCCCTCCCGCGCACACTCTCCCTCCCGCGCACACTCTCCCTCCCGCGCACAGTCTCACTCCCGCGTACACTCTGCCTCGCGCGCACTCTCTTCCTCGCGCGCACTCTCTCCCTCGCGCACACTCACTCCCCCGCGCGCACACTCTCCCTCACACACACACTCTCCCTCACACACACACTCTCCCTCACACACACACTCTCCCTCACACACACACTCTGCCTCACACACACACTCTCCCTCACACACACACTCTCCCTCACACACACACACTCCATCACACACACACTCTCCCTCACACACACACTCTCCCTCACACACACACTCTGCCTCACACACACACTCTGCCTCACACACACACTCTGCCTCACACACACACTCTCCCTCACACACACACTCTCCCTCACACACACACTCTGCCTCACACACACACTCTCCCTCACACACACACTCTCCCTCACACACACTCTCCCTCACACACACTCTCCCTCACACACACACACTCCATCACACACACACACTCCCTCGCACACACGCACTCCCTCGCACACACACACTCCCTCGCACACACGCTCTCCTTCGCACACACACTCTCTCCCTTGCACACACAGACAGAGAGACACACACACACTCCCTCACACAAACACTCTCCCTCACACACACACTCTCCCTCACACACACACACTCACACACACACTCTCCCTCACACATACACACTCACACACACAATCTCCCTCACACACACACACTCTCCCTCACACACACACACTCACATACACACTCTCCCTCACACACACACTCTCCCTCAAACACACAGATAGAGACAAACACACACTCTCCCTCACACACACACTCTCCCTCACACACACCGACAGAGACACACACACTCTCTCCCTCGCGCGCAATCCCTCCCTCGCGCGCATTCCCTCCCTCGTGCGCGCTCGCTCCCTGTCGCGCACTCTCTCCCTCGCGCGCACTCTCTCCCTCGCACACACAGACAGAGACACACACACACTCTCCCTCACACACACAGACAGAGAGACACACACACACTCCCTCGCACACACGCACTCCCTCGCACACACGCTCTCCCTCGCACACACGTTCTCCCTCGCACACACGCTCTCCCTCGCACACACGCTCTCCCTCGCACACCCGCTCTCCCTCGCACACACAGACAGAGAAAACACACACTCTCCCTCCCGCGCACACTCTCCCTCCCACGCACACTCTCCCTCCTACGCACACTCTGCCTCGCGCGCACTCTCTCCCTCGCACGCACACTCTCCCTCGCACGCACACTCTCCCTCGCACGCACACTCTCCCTCGCACACACAGACAGAGAAAACACACACTCTCCCTCCCACGCACACTCTCCCTCCTACGCACACTCTGCCTCGCGCGCACTCTCTCCCTCGCGCGCACTCTCTCCCTCGCGCGCACTCTCTCCCTCGCGCGCACTCTCTCCCTCGCGCGCACTCTCTCCCTCGCGCGCACTCTCCCTCGCACACACACTCTCCCTCACACACACGCTCTCCCTCTCACACACGCTCTCCCTCGCACACACGCTCTCCCTCGCACACACGCTCTCCCTCGCACTCACGCACTCCCTCGCACACACGATCTCCCTCGCACACACGCTCTCCCTCGCACACACGATCTCCCTCGCACACACACTCTCCCTCCCGCGCACTCTCTCCCTAGCGCGCACTCTCTCCCTCGCGCGCACTCTCTCCCTCGCGCGCACTCTCTCCCTCGCGCGCACTCTCTCCCTCGCGCGCACTCTCTCCCTCGCGCGCACTCTCTCCCTCGCGCGCACTCTCTCCCTCGCGCGCACTCTCTCCCTCGCGCGCACTCTCTCCCTCGCGCGCACTCTCTCCCTCGCGCGCACTCTCTCCCTCGCGCGCACTCTCTCCCTCGCGCGCACTCTCTCACTCGCGCGCACTCTCTCACTCGCGCGCACTCTCTCCCTCGCGCGCACTCTCTCTCTCGCGCGCACACTCTCCCTCGCACACACTCTCCCTCGCACGCACACTCTCCCTCGCACGCACACTCTCCCTCGCACGCACACTCTCCCTCGCACGCACACTCTCCCTCGCACGCACACTCTCCCTCGCACGCACACTCTCCCTCCCGCGCACACTCTCCCTCCCGCGCACACTCTCCCTCCCGCGCACAGACACACTCCCGCGCACACTCTGCCTCGCGCGCACTCTCTCCCTCGCGCGCACTCTCTCCCTCGCGCGCAGTATCCCTCACACACACACACACACTCCATCACACACACACTCTCCCTCCCACACACACTCTCCCTCACACACACACTCTCCCTCACACACACACACTCCCTCACACACACACTCTCCCTCACACACACACTCTCCCTCACACACACACTCTCCCTCAAACACACAGATAGAGACAAACACACTCTCTCCCTCGCGCGCACTCCCTCCCTCGCGCGCACTCGCTCCCTGGCGCGCACTCTCTCCCTCGCGCGCACTCTCTCCCTCGCGCGCAATCTCTCCCTCGCGCGCACTCTCTCCCTCACGCGCACTCTCTCCCTCGCGCGCACTCTCTCCCTCGCGCGCACTCTCTCCCTCGCGCGCACTCACTCCCCCGTGCGCACTCTCTCCCTCGCGCGCACTATCCCTCACACACACACACACTCCATCACACACACACTCTCCCTCACACACACACTCTCCCTCACACACACACACTCTCCCTCACACGCACACTCTCCCTCACACACACACTCTCCCTCACACACACACTCTCCCTCACACACACACTCTGCCTCACACACACACTCTGCCTCACACACACTCTCCCTCACACACACACTCTCCCTCACACACACGCACTCCCTCGCACACACGCACTCCCTCGCACACACGCACTCCCTCGCACACACGCACTCCCTCGCACACACGCACTCCCTCGCACACACGCACTCCCTCGCACACACGCACTCCCTCGAACACACGCTCTCCCTCGCACACACGATCTCCCTCGCACACACGCTCTCCCTCGCACACACAGACAGAGAAAACACACACTCTCCCTCCCGCGCACACTCTCCCTCGCGCGCACTCTCTCCCTCGCGCGCACTCTCTCCCTCGCGCGCACTCTCTCCCTCGCGCGCACTCTCTCCCTCGCGCGCACTCTCTCCCTCGCGCGCACTCTCTCCCTCGCGCGCACTCTCTCCCTCGCGCGCACTCTCTCCCTCGCGCGCACTCTCTCACTCCCGCGCACACTCTCACTCCCGCGCACACTCTCCCTCCCGCGCACACTCTCCCTCCCACGCACACTCTCCCTCCCACGCACACTCTCCCTCCCACGCACACTCTCCCTCCCGCGCACACTCTCCCTCCCACGCACAGTCTCACTCCCGCGCACACTCTCCCTCCCACGCACAGTCTCACTCCCGCGCACACTCTCCCTCCCGCGCACACTCTCCCTCCCACGCACAGTCTCACACCCGCGCACACTCTCCCTCCCGCGCACACTCTCCCTCCCACGCACAGTCTCACTCCCGCGCACACTCTCCCTCCCGCGCACACTCTCCCTCCCGCGCACACTCTCCCTCCCACGCACAGTCTCACTCCCGCGCAGACTCTCCCTCCCGCGCACAATCTCCCTCCCACGCACAGTCTCACTCCCGCGCACACTCTGCCTCGCGCGCACTCTCTCCCTCGCGCGCACTCTCTCCCTCGCGCGTACTCTCTCCTTCGCGCGCGTACTCTCTCCTTCGCGCGCGCACTCACTCCCCCGCGCGCACTCTCTCCCTCGCGCGCACTCTCTCCCTCGCGCGTACTCTCTCCTTCGCGCGCGTACTCTCTCCTTCGCGCGCGCACTCACTCCCCCGCGCGCACTCTCTCCCTCGCGCGCACTCTCTCCCTCGCGCGCACTATCCCTCACACACACACTCTCCCTCACACACACACTCTCCCTCACACACACACACACTCCATCACACACACACTCTCCCTCACACACACACTCTCCCTCACACACACACTCTCCCTCACACACACACACACTCCATCACACACACACTCTCCCTCACAAACACACTCTCCCTCACACACACACTCTCCCTCAAACACACAGATAGAGACAAACACACACTCTCCCTCACACACACACTCTCCCTCACACACACCGACAGCGACACACACACTCCCTCCCTCGCGCGCACTCTCTCCCTCGCGCGCACTCTCTCCCTCGCGCGCACTCTCTCCCTCACGCGCACTCTCTCCCTCGCGCGCACTGTCCCCCTCGCGCGCACTCTCTCCCTCGCACGCACTCTCTCCCTCGCACGCACACTCTCCCTCGCACACACTCTCCCTCGCACGCACACTCTCCCTCGCACGCACACTCTCCCTCGCACGCACACTCTCCCTCGCACGCACACTCTCCCTCGCACACACGCTCTCCCTCGCACACACGCTCTCCCTCGCGCACCCGCTCTCCCTCGCACACACACACAGAGAAAACACACACTCTCCCGCCCGTGCACACTCTCCCTCCCGCGCACACTCTCCCTCCCGCGCACACTCTCCCTCGCGCGCACACTCTCCCTCGCGCGCACTCTCTCCCTCGCGCGCACTCTCTCCCTCGCGCGCACTCTCTCCCTCGCGCACACAGACAGAGACACACACACACACTCCCTCACACACACACACTCCCTCACACACACACACTCCCTCACACACACGCTCTCCCTCGCACACACGCACTCCCTCGCACACACGCACTCCCTCGCACACACGCACTCCCTCGAACACACGCTCTCCCTCGCACACACGCTCTCCCTCGCACACACGCTCTCCCTCGCACACACAGACAGAGAAAACACACACTCTCCCTCCCACGCACAGTCTCACTCCCGCGCACACTCTCCCTCCCGCGCACACTCTCCCTCCCACGCACAGTCTCACTCCCGCGCACACTCTCCCTCCCGCGCACAATCTCCCTCCCACGCACAGTCTCACTCCCGCGCACACTCTGCCTCGCGCGCACTCTCTCCCTCGCGCGCACTCTCTCCCTCGCGCGTACTCTCTCCTTCGCGCGCGTACTCTCTCCTTCGCGCGCGCACTCACTCCCCCGCGCGCACTCTCTCCCTCGCGCGCACTCTCTCCCTCGCGCGCACTCTCTCCCTCGCGCGCACTATCCCTCACACACACACACACTCCATCACACACACACTCTCCCTCACACACACACACTCTCCCTCACACACACACTCTGCCTCACACACACACTCTCCCTCACAAACACACTCTCCCTCACACACACACTCTCCCTCAAACACACAGATAGAGACAAACACACACTCTCCCTCACACACACACTCTCCCTCACACACACCGACAGCGACACACACACTCCCTCCCTCGCGCGCACTCTCTCCCTCGCGCGCACTCTCTCCCTCGCGCGCACTCTCTCCCTCGCGCGCACTGTCCCCCTCGCGCGCACTCTCTCCCTCGCGCGCACTCTCTCCCTCGCGCGCACACTCTCCCTCGCACGCACACTCTCCCTCGCACGCACACTCTCCCTCGCACGCACACTCTCCCTCGCACGCACACTCTCCCTCGCACGCACACTCTCCCTCGCACGCACACTCTCCCTCGCACGCACACTCTCCCTCGCACGCACGCTCTCCCTCGCACACACGCTCTCCCTCGCACACACGCTCTCCCTCGCACACACAGACAGAGAAAACACACACTCTCCCTCCCGCGCACACTCTCCCTCGCGCGCACTCTCTCCCTCGCGCGCACTCTCTCCCTCGCGCGCACTCTCTCCCTCGCGCGCACTCTCTCCCTCGCGCGCACTCTCTCCCTCGCGCGCACTCTCTCCCTCGCGCGCACTCTCTCCCTCGCGCACACAGACAGAGACACACACACACTCTCCCTCACACACACACACTCCCTCGCACACACGCTCTCCCTCGCACACACGCACTCCCTCGCACACACGCACTCCCTCGCACACACGCACTCCCTCGCACACACGCACTCCCTCGCACACACGCACTCCCTCGAACACACGCTCTCCCTCGCACACACGATCTCCCTCGCACACACGCTCTCCCTCGCACACACAGACAGAGAAAACACACACTCTCCCTCCCGCGCACACTCTCCCTCCCGCGCACTCTCTCCCTCGCGCGCACTCTCTCCCTCGCGCGCACTCTCTCACTCGCGCGCACTCCCTCCCTCGCGCGCACTCTCTCCCTCGCGCGCACTCTCTCCCTCACGCGCACTCTCTCCCTCGCGCACACTGTCCCCCTCGCGCGCACTCTCTCCCTCGCACGCACTCTCTCCCTCGCACGCACACTCTCCCTCGCACACACTCTCCCTCGCACGCACACTCTCCCTCGCACGCACACTCTCCCTCGCACGCACACTCTCCCTCGCACGCACGCACTCCCTCGCACACACGCTCTCCCTCGCACACACGCTCTCCCTCGCGCACCCGCTCTCCCTCGCACACACACACAGAGAAAACACACACTCTCCCGCCCGTGCACACTCTCCCTCCCGCGCACACTCTCCCTCCCGCGCACACTCTCCCTCCCACGCACACTCTCCCTCGCGCGCACTCTCTCCCTCGCGCGCACTCTCTCCCTCGCGCGCACACTCTCCCTCCCGCGCACACTCTCCCTCCCACACACACTCTCCCTCCCGCGCACTCTCTCCCTCCCGCGCACACTCTCCCTCCCGCGCACTCTCTCCCTCCCGCGCACACTCTCCCTCGCGCGCACTCTCTCCCTCGTGCGCACACTCTCCCTCGCGCGCACTCTCTCCCTCGCGCGCACTCTCTCCCTCGCGCACACAGACAGAGACACACACACACACTCCCTCACACACACACTCTCCCTCACACACACACACACTCCATCACACACACACTCTCCCTCACACACACACTCTCCCTCACACACACACACAGAGACACACAAACACACAGAGACACACACACACTCTCCCTCACAAACACACTCTCCCTCACACACACACTCTCCCTCAAACACACAGATAGAGACAAACACACACTCTCCCTCACACACACACTCTCCCTCACACACACCGACAGCGACACACACACTCCCTCCCTCGCGCGCACTCTCTCCCTCGCGCGCACTCTCTCCCTCCCGCGCACTCTCTCCCTCGCGCGCACTCTCTCCCTCGCACGCACTCTCTCCCTCGCACGCACACTCTCCCTCGCACGCACACTCTCCCTCGCACACACTCTCCCTCGCACGCACACTCTCCCTCGCACGCACACTCTCCCTCGCACGCACACTCTCCCTCGCACGCACACTCTCCCTCGCACGCACACTCTCCCTCGCACACACGCTCTCCCTCGCGCACCCGCTCTCCCTCGCACACACACACAGAGAAAACACACACTCTCCCGCCCGTGCACACTCTCCCTCCCGCGCACACTCTCCCTCCCGCGCACACTCTCCCTCGCGCGCACACTCTCCCTCGCGCGCACTCTCTCCCTCGCGCGCACTCTCTCCCTCGCGCGCACTCTCTCCCTCGCGCACACAGACAGAGACACACACACACACTCCCTCACACACACACTCTCCCTCACACACACACACTCCCTCACACACACGCTCTCCCTCGCACACACGGACTCCCTCGCACACACGCACTCCCTCGCACACACGCACTCCCTCGAACACACGCTCTCCCTCGCACACACGCTCTCCCTCGCACACACGATCTCCCTCGCACACACGCTCTCCCTCGCACACACAGACAGAGAAAACACACACTCTCCCTCCCACGCACAGTCTCACTCCCGCGCACACTCTCCCTCCCGCGCACACTCTCCCTCCCACGCACAGTCTCACTCCCGCGCACACTCTGCCTCGCGCGCACTCTCTCCCTCGCGCGCACTCTCTCCCTCGCGCGCACTCTCTCCCTCGCGCGTACTCTCTCCTTCGCGCGCGTACTCTCTCCTTCGCGCGCGCACTCACTCCCCCGCGCGCACTCTCTCCCTCGCGCGCACTCTCTCCCTCGCGCGCACTCTCTCCCTCGCGCGCACTATCCCTCACACACACACACACTCCATCACACACACACTCTCCCTCACACACACACACTCTCCCTCACACACACACTCTGCCTCACAAACACACTCTCCCTCACACACACACTCTCCCTCAAACACACAGATAGAGAGAAACACACACTCTCCCTCACACACACACTCTCCCTCACACACACCGACAGCGACACACACACTCCCTCCCTCGCGCGCACTCTCTCCCTCGCGCGCACTCTCTCCCTCGCGCGCACTCTCTCCCTCGCGCGCACTGTCCCCCTCGCGCGCACTCTCTCCCTCGCGCGCACACTCTCCCTCGCACGCACACTCTCCCTCGCACGCACACTCTCCCTCGCACGCACACTCTCCCTCGCACGCACACTCTCCCTCGCACGCACACTCTCCCTCGCACGCACACTCTCCCTCGCACGCACACTCTCCCTCGCACGCACGCTCTCCCTCGCACACACGCTCTCCCTCGCACACACGCTCTCCCTCGCACACACAGACAGAGAAAACACACACTCTCCCTCCCGCGCACACTCTCCCTCGCGCGCACTCTCTCCCTCGCGCGCACTCTCTCCCTCGCGCGCACTCTCTCCCTCGCGCGCACTCTCTCCCTCGCGCGCACTCTCTCCCTCGCGCGCACTCTCTCCCTCGCGCACACAGACAGAGACACACACACACTCTCCCTCACACACACACACTCCCTCGCACACACGCTCTCCCTCGCACACACGCACTCCCTCGCACACACGCACTCCCTCGCACACACGCACTCCCTCGCACACACAGACAGAGAAAACACACACTCTCCCTCCCGCGCACACTCTCCCTCCCGCGCACTCTCTCCCTCGCGCGCACTCTCTCCCTCGCGCGCACTCTCTCACTCGCGCGCACTCCCTCCCTCGCGCGCACTCTCTCCCTCGCGCGCACTCTCTCCCTCACGCGCACTCTCTCCCTCGCGCGCACTGTCCCCCTCGCGCGCACTCTCTCCCTCGCACGCACTCTCTCCCTCGCACGCACACTCTCCCTCGCACACACTCTCCCTCGCACGCACACTCTCCCTCGCACGCACACTCTCCCTCGCACGCACACTCTCCCTCGCACGCACACTCTCCCTCGCACGCACACTCTCCCTCGCACGCACGCACTCCCTCGCACACACGCTCTCCCTCGCACACACGCTCTCCCTCGCGCACCCGCTCTCCCTCGCACACACACACAGAGAAAACACACACTCTCCCGCCCGTGCACACTCTCCCTCCCGCGCACACTCTCCCTCCCGCGCACACTCTCCCTCCCGCGCACACTCTCCCTCCCACGCACACTCTCCCTCGCGCGCACTCTCTCCCTCGCGCGCACTCTCTCCCTCGCGCGCACTCTCTCCCTCGCGCGCACTCTCTCCCTCGCGCGCACTCTCCCTCCCGCGCACACTCTCCCTCCCGCGCACACTCTCCCTCCCGCGCACAGACAGAGACACACACACACTCTCCCTCACACACACACACTCCCTCGCACACACGCTCTCCCTCGCACACACGCACTCCCTCGCACACACGCACTCCCTCGCACACACGCACTCCCTCGCACACACGCACTCCCTCGCACACACGCACTCCCTCGAACACACGCTCTCCCTCGCACACACGCTCTCCCTCGCACACACGCTCTCCCTCGCACACACAGACAGAGAAAACACACACTCTCCCTCCCGCGCACACTCTCCCTCGCGCGCACTCTCTCCCTCGCGCGCACTCTCTCCCTCGCGCGCACTCTCTCCCTCGCGCGCACTCTCTCCCTCGCGCGCACTCTCTCCCTCGCGCGCACTCTCTCCCTCGCGCGCACTCTCTCCCTCGCGCGCACTCTCTCCCTCGCGCACACAGACAGAGACACACACACACTCTCCCTCACACACACACACTCCCTCGCACACACGCTCTCCCTCGCACACACGCACTCCCTCGCACACACGCACTCCCTCGCACACACGCACTCCCTCGCACACACGCACTCCCTCGCACACACGCACTCCCTCGAACACACGCTCTCCCTCGCACACACGATCTCCCTCGCACACACGCTCTCCCTCGCACACACAGACAGAGAAAACACACACTCTCCCTCCCGCGCACACTCTCCCTCCCGCGCACTCTCTCCCTCGCGCGCACTCTCTCCCTCGCGCGCACTCTCTCACTCGCGCGCACTCCCTCCCTCGCGCGCACTCTCTCCCTCGCGCGCACTCTCTCCCTCACGCGCACTCTCTCCCTCGCGCACACTGTCCCCCTCGCGCGCACTCTCTCCCTCGCACGCACTCTCTCCCTCGCACGCACACTCTCCCTCGCACACACTCTCCCTCGCACGCACACTCTCCCTCGCACGCACACTCTCCCTCGCACGCACACTCTCCCTCGCACGCACGCACTCCCTCGCACACACGCTCTCCCTCGCACACACGCTCTCCCTCGCGCACCCGCTCTCCCTCGCACACACACACAGAGAAAACACACACTCTCCCGCCCGTGCACACTCTCCCTCCCGCGCACACTCTCCCTCCCGCGCACACTCTCCCTCCCACGCACACTCTCCCTCGCGCGCACTCTCTCCCTCGCGCGCACTCTCTCCCTCGCGCGCACACTCTCCCTCCCGCGCACACTCTCCCTCCCACACACACTCTCCCTCCCGCGCACTCTCTCCCTCCCGCGCACACTCTCCCTCCCGCGCACTCTCTCCCTCCCGCGCACACTCTCCCTCGCGCGCACTCTCTCCCTCGTGCGCACACTCTCCCTCGCGCGCACTCTCTCCCTCGCGCGCACTCTCTCCCTCGCGCACACAGACAGAGACACACACACACACTCCCTCACACACACACTCTCCCTCACACACACACACACTCCATCACACACACACTCTCCCTCACACACACACTCTCCCTCACACACACACACAGAGACACACAAACACACAGAGACACACACACACTCTCCCTCACAAACACACTCTCCCTCACACACACACTCTCCCTCAAACACACAGATAGAGACAAACACACACTCTCCCTCACACACACACTCTCCCTCACACACACCGACAGCGACACACACACTCCCTCCCTCGCGCGCACTCTCTCCCTCGCGCGCACTCTCTCCCTCCCGCGCACTCTCTCCCTCGCGCGCACTCTCTCCCTCGCACGCACTCTCTCCCTCGCACGCACTCTCTCCCTCGCACGCACACTCTCCCTCGCACACACTCTCCCTCGCACGCACACTCTCCCTCGCACGCACACTCTCCCTCGCACGCACACTCTCCCTCGCACGCACACTCTCCCTCGCACGCACACTCTCCCTCGCACACACGCTCTCCCTCGCACACACGCTCTCCCTCGCACACACGCTCTCCCTCGCGCACCCGCTCTCCCTCGCACACACACACAGAGAAAACACACACTCTCCCGCCCGTGCACACTCTCCCTCCCGCGCACACTCTCCCTCGCGCGCACACTCTCCCTCGCGCGCACTCTCTCCCTCGCGCGCACTCTCTCCCTCGCGCGCACTCTCTCCCTCGCGCACACAGACAGAGACACACACACACACTCCCTCACACACACACTCTCCCTCACACACACACACTCCCTCACACACACGCTCTCCCTCGCACACACGGACTCCCTCGCACACACGCACTCCCTCGCACACACGCACTCCCTCGAACACACGCTCTCCCTCGCACACACGCTCTCCCTCGCACACACGATCTCCCTCGCACACACGCTCTCCCTCGCACACACAGACAGAGAAAACACACACTCTCCCTCCCACGCACAGTCTCACTCCCGCGCACACTCTCCCTCCCGCGCACACTCTCCCTCCCACGCACAGTCTCACTCCCGCGCACACTCTCCCTCCCGCGCACAATCTCCCTCCCACGCACAGTCTCACTCCCGCGCACACTCTGCCTCGCGCGCACTCTCTCCCTCGCGCGCACTCTCTCCCTCGCGCGCACTCTCTCCCTCGCGCGTACTCTCTCCTTCGCGCGCGTACTCTCTCCTTCGCGCGCGCACTCACTCCCCCGCGCGCACTCTCTCCCTCGCGCGCACTCTCTCCCTCGCGCGCACTCTCTCCCTCGCGCGCACTATCCCTCACACACACACACACTCCATCACACACACACTCTCCCTCACACACACACACTCTCCCTCACACACACACTCTGCCTCACAAACACACTCTCCCTCAAACACACAGATAGAGAGAAACACACACTCTCCCTCACACACACACTCTCCCTCACACACACCGACAGCGACACACACACTCCCTCCCTCGCGCGCACTCTCTCCCTCGCGCGCACTCTCTCCCTCGCGCGCACTCTCTCCCTCGCGCGCACTGTCCCCCTCGCGCGCACTCTCTCCCTCGCGCGCACACTCTCCCTCGCACGCACAATCTCCCTCGCACGCACACTCTCCCTCGCACGCACACTCTCCCTCGCACGCACACTCTCCCTCGCACGCACACTCTCCCTCGCACGCACGCTCTCCCTCGCACGCACGCTCTCCCTCGCACACACGCTCTCCCTCGCACACACAGACAGAGAAAACACACACTCTCCCTCCCGCGCACACTCTCCCTCGCGCGCACTCTCTCCCTCGCGCGCACTCTCTCCCTCGCGCGCACTCTCTCCCTCGCGCGCACTCTCTCCCTCGCGCGCACTCTCTCCCTCGCGCGCACTCTCTCCCTCGCGCACACAGACAGAGACACACACACACTCTCCCTCACACACACACACTCCCTCGCACACACGCTCTCCCTCGCACACACGCACTCCCTCGCACACACGCACTCCCTCGCACACACGCACTCCCTCGCACACACAGACAGAGAAAACACACACTCTCCCTCCCGCGCACACTCTCCCTCCCGCGCACTCTCTCCCTCGCGCGCACTCTCTCCCTCGCGCGCACTCTCTCACTCGCGCGCACTCACTCCCTCGCGCGCACTCTCTCCCTCGCGCGCACTCTCTCCCTCACGCGCACTCTCTCCCTCGCGCGCACTGTCCCCCTCGCGCGCACTCTCTCCCTCGCACGCACTCTCTCCCTCGCACGCACACTCTCCCTCGCACACACTCTCCCTCGCACGCACACTCTCCCTCGCACGCACACTCTCCCTCGCACGCACACTCTCCCTCGCACGCACACTCTCCCTCGCACGCACACTCTCCCTCGCACGCACACTCTCCCTCGCACGCACACTCTCCCTCGCACGCACACTCTCCCTCGCACGCACGCACTCCCTCGCACACACGCTCTCCCTCGCACACACGCTCTCCCTCGCGCACCCGCTCTCCCTCGCACACACACACAGAGAAAACACACACTCTCCCGCCCGTGCACACTCTCCCTCCCGCGCACACTCTCCCTCCCGCGCACACTCTCCCTCCCACGCACACTCTCCCTCGCGCGCACTCTCTCCCTCGCGCGCACTCTCTCCCTCGCGCGCACTCTCTCCCTCGCGCGCACTCTCTCCCTCGCGCGCACTCTCCCTCCCGCGCACACTCTCCCTCCCGCGCACACTCTCCCTCCCGCGCACACTCTCCCTCCCCCACACACTCTCCCTCCCGCGCACTCTCTCCCTCCCGCGCACACTCTCCCTCGCGCGCACTCTCTCCCTCGCGCGCACTCTCTCCCTCGCGCGCACTCTCTCCCTCGCGCACACAGACAGAGACACACACACACACTCCCTCACACACACACTCTCCCTCACACACACACACTCCCTCACACACACGCTCTCCCTCGCACACACGCACTCCCTCGCACACACGCACTCCCTCGCACACACACACTCCCTCGCACACACGCACTCCCTCGAACACACGCTCTCCCTCGCACACACGCTCTCCCTCGCACACACGCTCTCCCTCGCACACACGATCTCCCGCGCACACTCTCCCTCCCACGCACAGTCTCACTCCCGCGCACAGTCTCACTCCCGCGCAGACTCTCCCTCCCGCGCACAATCTCCCTCCCACGCACAGTCTCACTCCCGCGCACACTCTCCCTCCCGCGCACACTCTCCCTCCCACGCACAGTCTCACTCCCGCGCAGACTCTCCCTCCCGCGCACAATCTCCCTCCCACGCACAGTCTCACTCCCGCGCACACTCTGCCTCGCGCGCACTCTCTCCCTCGCGCGCACTCTCTCCCTCGCGCGCACTCTCTCCCTCGCGCGTACTCTCTCCTTCGCGCGCGTACTCTCTCCTTCGCGCGCGCACTCACTCCCCCGCGCGCACTCTCTCCCTCGCGCGCACTCTCTCCCTCGCGCGCACTCTCTCCCTCGCGCGCACTCTCTCCCTCGCGCGCACTATCCCTCACACACACACACACTCCATCACACACACACTCTCCCTCACACACACACACTCTCCCTCACACACACACACAGAGACACACAAACACACAGAGACACACACACACACTCCCTCACACACACTCTGCCTCACACACACACTCTCCCTCACAAACACACTCTCCCTCACACACACACTCTCCCTCAAACACACAGATAGAGACAAACACACACTCTCCCTCACACACACACTCTCCCTCACACACACCGACAGCGACACACACACTCCCTCCCTCGCGCGCACTCTCTCCCTCGCGCACACTCTCTCCCTCGCGCGCACTCTCTCCCTCGCGCGCACTCTCTCCCTCGCGCGCACTGTCCCCCTCGCGCGCACTCTCTCCCTCGCGCGCACTCTCTCCCTCGCGCGCACACTCTCCCTCGCACGCACACTCTCCCTCGCACGCACACTCTCCCTCGCACGCACACTCTCCCTCGCACGCACACTCTCCCTCGCACGCACACTCTCCCTCGCACGCACACTCTCCCTCGCACACACGCTCTCCCTCGCACACAGACAGAGAAAACACACACTCTCCCTCCCGCGCACACTCTCCCTCGCGCGCACTCTCTCCCTCGCGCGCACTCTCTCCCTCGCGCGCACTCTCTCCCTCGCGCGCACTCTCTCCCTCGCGCGCACTCTCTCCCTCGCGCGCACTCTCTCCCTCGCGCACACAGACAGAGACACACACACACTCTCCCTCACACACACACACTCCCTCGCACACACGCTCTCCCTCGCACACACGCACTCCCTCGCACACACGCACTCCCTCGCACACACGCACTCCCTCGCACACACGCACTCCCTCGAACACACGCTCTCCCTCGCACACACGATCTCCCTCGCACACACGCTCTCCCTCGCGCACCCGCTCTCCCTCGCACACACACACAGAGAAAACACACACTCTCCCGCCCGTGCACACTCTCCCTCCCGCGCACACTCTCCCTCCCGCGCACACTCTCCCTCCCACGCACACTCTCCCTCGCGCGCACTCTCTCCCTCGCGCGCACTCTCTCCCTCGCGCGCACACTCTCCCTCCCGCGCACACTCTCCCTCCCACACACACTCTCCCTCCCGCGCACTCTCTCCCTCCCGCGCACACTCTCCCTCCCGCGCACTCTCTCCCTCCCGCGCACACTCTCCCTCGCGCGCACTCTCTCCCTCGTGCGCACACTCTCCCTCGCGCGCACTCTCTCCCTCGCGCGCACTCTCTCCCTCGCGCACACAGACAGAGACACACACACACACTCCCTCACACACACACTCTCCCTCACACACACACACACTCCATCACACACACACTCTCCCTCACACACACACTCTCCCTCACACACACACACAGAGACACACAAACACACAGAGACACACACACACTCTCCCTCACAAACACACTCTCCCTCACACACACACTCTCCCTCAAACACACAGATAGAGACAAACACACACTCTCCCTCACACACACACTCTCCCTCACACACACCGACAGCGACACACACACTCCCTCCCTCGCGCGCACTCTCTCCCTCGCGCGCACTCTCTCCCTCCCGCGCACTCTCTCCCTCGCGCGCACTCTCTCCCTCGCGCGCACTCTCTCCCTCGCACGCACTCTCTCCCTCGCACGCACACTCTCCCTCGCACACACTCTCCCTCGCACGCACACTCTCCCTCGCACGCACACTCTCCCTCGCACGCACACTCTCCCTCGCACGCACACTCTCCCTCGCACGCACACTCTCCCTCGCACACACGCTCTCCCTCGCACACACGCTCTCCCTCGCACACACGCTCTCCCTCGCGCACCCGCTCTCCCTCGCACACACACACAGAGAAAACACACACTCTCCCGCCCGTGCACACTCTCCCTCCCGCGCACACTCTCCCTCCCGCGCACACTCTCCCTCGCGCGCACACTCTCCCTCGCGCGCACTCTCTCCCTCGCGCGCACTCTCTCCCTCGCGCGCACTCTCTCCCTCGCGCACACAGACAGAGACACACACACACACTCCCTCACACACACACTCTCCCTCACACACACACACTCCCTCACACACACGCTCTCCCTCGCACACACGGACTCCCTCGCACACACGCACTCCCTCGCACACACGCACTCCCTCGAACACACGCTCTCCCTCGCACACACGCTCTCCCTCGCACACACGATCTCCCTCGCACACACGCTCTCCCTCGCACACACAGACAGAGAAAACACACACTCTCCCTCCCACGCACAGTCTCACTCCCGCGCACACTCTCCCTCCCGCGCACACTCTCCCTCCCACGCACAGTCTCACTCCCGCGCACACTCTCCCTCCCGCGCACAATCTCCCTCCCACGCACAGTCTCACTCCCGCGCACACTCTGCCTCGCGCGCACTCTCTCCCTCGCGCGCACTCTCTCCCTCGCGCGCACTCTCTCCCTCGCGCGTACTCTCTCCTTCGCGCGCGTACTCTCTCCTTCGCGCGCGCACTCACTCCCCCGCGCGCACTCTCTCCCTCGCGCGCACTCTCTCCCTCGCGCGCACTCTCTCCCTCGCGCGCACTATCCCTCACACACACACACACTCCATCACACACACACTCTCCCTCACACACACACACTCTCCCTCACACACACACTCTGCCTCACAAACACACTCTCCCTCACACACACACTCTCCCTCAAACACACAGATAGAGAGAAACACACACTCTCCCTCACACACACACTCTCCCTCACACACACCGACAGCGACACACACACTCCCTCCCTCGCGCGCACTCTCTCCCTCGCGCGCACTCTCTCCCTCGCGCGCACTCTCTCCCTCGCGCGCACTGTCCCCCTCGCGCGCACTCTCTCCCTCGCGCGCACACTCTCCCTCGCACGCACACTCTCCCTCGCACGCACACTCTCCCTCGCACGCACACTCTCCCTCGCACGCACACTCTCCCTCGCACGCACACTCTCCCTCGCACGCACACTCTCCCTCGCACGCACACTCTCCCTCGCACGCACGCTCTCCCTCGCACACACGCTCTCCCTCGCACACACAGACAGAGAAAACACACACTCTCCCTCCCGCGCACACTCTCCCTCGCGCGCACTCTCTCCCTCGCGCGCACTCTCTCCCTCGCGCGCACTCTCTCCCTCGCGCGCACTCTCTCCCTCGCGCGCACTCTCTCCCTCGCGCGCACTCTCTCCCTCGCGCACACAGACAGAGACACACACACACTCTCCCTCACACACACACACTCCCTCGCACACACGCTCTCCCTCGCACACACGCACTCCCTCGCACACACGCACTCCCTCGCACACACGCACTCCCTCGCACACACAGACAGAGAAAACACACACTCTCCCTCCCGCGCACACTCTCCCTCCCGCGCACTCTCTCCCTCGCGCGCACTCTCTCCCTCGCGCGCACTCTCTCACTCGCGCGCACTCCCTCCCTCGCGCGCACTCTCTCCCTCGCGCGCACTCTCTCCCTCACGCGCACTCTCTCCCTCGCGCGCACTGTCCCCCTCGCGCGCACTCTCTCCCTCGCACGCACTCTCTCCCTCGCACGCACACTCTCCCTCGCACACACTCTCCCTCGCACGCACACTCTCCCTCGCACGCACACTCTCCCTCGCACGCACACTCTCCCTCGCACGCACACTCTCCCTCGCACGCACACTCTCCCTCGCACGCACGCACTCCCTCGCACACACGCTCTCCCTCGCACACACGCTCTCCCTCGCGCACCCGCTCTCCCTCGCACACACACACAGAGAAAACACACACTCTCCCGCCCGTGCACACTCTCCCTCCCGCGCACACTCTCCCTCCCGCGCACACTCTCCCTCCCACGCACACTCTCCCTCGCGCGCACTCTCTCCCTCGCGCGCACTCTCTCCCTCGCGCGCACTCTCTCCCTCGCGCGCACTCTCTCCCTCGCGCGCACTCTCCCTCCCGCGCACACTCTCCCTCCCGCGCACACTCTCCCTCCCGCGCACACTCTCCCTCCCACACACACTCTCCCTCCCGCGCACTCTCTCCCTCCCGCGCACACTCTCCCTCGCGCGCACTCTCTCCCTCGCGCGCACTCTCTCCCTCGCGCGCACTCTCTCCCTCGCGCACACAGACAGAGACACACACACACACTCCCTCACACACACACTCTCCCTCACACACACACACTCCCTCACACACACGCTCTCCCTCGCACACACGCACTCCCTCGCACACACGCACTCCCTCGCACACACACACTCCCTCGCACACACGCACTCCCTCGAACACACGCTCTCCCTCGCACACACGCTCTCCCTCGCACACACGCTCTCCCTCGCACACACGATCTCCCGCGCACACTCTCCCTCCCACGCACAGTCTCACTCCCGCGCACACTCTCCCTCCCGCGCACACTCTCCCTCCCACGCACAGTCTCACTCCCGCGCAGACTCTCCCTCCCGCGCACAATCTCCCTCCCACGCACAGTCTCACTCCCGCGCACACTCTGCCTCGCGCGCACTCTCTCCCTCGCGCGCACTCTCTCCCTCGCGCGCACTCTCTCCCTCGCGCGTACTCTCTCCTTCGCGCGCGTACTCTCTCCTTCGCGCGCGCACTCACTCCCCCGCGCGCACTCTCTCCCTCGCGCGCACTCTCTCCCTCGCGCGCACTCTCTCCCTCGCGCGCACTCTCTCCCTCGCGCGCACTATCCCTCACACACACACACACTCCATCACACACACACTCTCCCTCACACACACACACTCTCCCTCACACACACACACAGAGACACACAAACACACAGAGACACACACACACTCTCCCTCACACACACTCTGCCTCACACACACACTCTCCCTCACAAACACACTCTCCCTCACACACACACTCTCCCTCAAACACACAGATAGAGACAAACACACACTCTCCCTCACACACACACTCTCCCTCACACACACCGACAGCGACACACACACTCCCTCCCTCGCGCGCACTCTCTCCCTCGCGCACACTCTCTCCCTCGCGCGCACTCTCTCCCTCGCGCGCACTGTCCCCCTCGCGCGCACTCTCTCCCTCGCGCGCACTCTCTCCCTCGCGCGCACACTCTCCCTCGCACGCACACTCTCCCTCGCACGCACACTCTCCCTCGCACGCACACTCTCCCTCGCACGCACACTCTCCCTCGCACGCACACTCTCCCTCGCACGCACACTCTCCCTCGCACGCACACTCTCCCTCGCACGCACACTCTCCCTCGCACACACGCTCTCCCTCGCACACAGACAGAGAAAACACACACTCTCCCTCCCGCGCACACTCTCCCTCGCGCGCACTCTCTCCCTCGCGCGCACTCTCTCCCTCGCGCGCACTCTCTCCCTCGCGCGCACTCTCTCCCTCGCGCGCACTCTCTCCCTCGCGCACACAGACAGAGACACACACACACTCTCCCTCACACACACACACTCCCTCGCACACACGCTCTCCCTCGCACACACGCACTCCCTCGCACACACGCACTCCCTCGCACACACGCACTCCCTCGAACACACGCTCTCCCTCGCACACACGATCTCCCTCGCACACACGCTCTCCCTCGCACACACAGACAGAGAAAACACACACTCTCCCTCCCGCGCACACTCTCCCTCCCGCGCACTCTCTCCCTCGCGCGCACTCTCTCCCTCGCGCGCACTCTCTCACTCGCGCGCACTCTCTCCCTCGCGCGCACTCTCTCCCTCGCGCGCACTCTCTCCCTCGCGCGCACTCTCTCCCTCGCGCGCACTGTCCCCCTCGCGCGCACTCTCTCCCTCGCGCGCACTCTCTCCCTCGCGCGCACACTCTCCCTCGCACACACTCTCCCTCGCGCACACACTCTCCCTCGCACGCACACTCTCCCTCGCACGCACACTCTCCCTCGCACGCACACTCTCCCTCGCACGCACACTCTCCCTCGCACGCACACTCTCCCTCGCACGCACACACTCCCTCGCACGCACACTCTCCCTCGCACGCACACTCTCCCTCGCACACACGCTCTCCCTCGCACACACAGACAGAGAAAACACACACTCTCCCTCCCGCGCACTCTCTCCCTCGCGCACACTCTCTCTCTCGCACGCACACTCTCCCTCGCACACACGCTCTCCCTCGCACACACAGACAGAGAAAACACACACTCTCCCTCCCGCGCACTCTCCCTCCCGCGCACTCTCTCCCTCGCGCGCACTCTCTCTCTCGCGCGCACACTCTCCCTCGCACACACTCTCCCTCGCACACACTCTCCCTCGCACGCACACTCTCCCTCGCACGCACACTCTCCCTCGCACGCACACTCTCCCTCGCACGCACTCTCTCCCCGCGCGCACTCTCTCCCTCGCGCGCACTATCCCTCACACACACACACTCCATCACACACACAGACAGAGAGACACACACACACTCCCTCGCACACACGCACTCCCTCGCACACACGCACTCCCTCGCACACACGCTCTCCCTCGCACACACGCTCTCCCTCGCACACCCGCTCTCCCTCGCACACACAGACAGAGAAAACACACACTCTCACTCCCGCGCACTCTCTCCCTCGCGCGCACTCTCTCCCTCGCGCGCACTCTCTCCCTCGCGCGCACACTCTCCCTCCCGCGCACACTCTTCCTCCCGCGCACACTCTCCCTCGCGCGCACTCTCTCCCTGGCGCGCACTCTCTCCCTCGCGTGCACTCTCTCCCTCGCGCGCACTCTCTCCCTCGCGCGCACTCTCTCCCTCGCGCGCACTCTCTCCCTCGCGCGCACTCTCTCCCTCGCGCGCACTCTCTCCCTCGCGCACACAGACAGAGACACACACACACTCCCTCACACACACACTCTCCCTCACACACACAGAGACAGAGAGACACACACACACTCCCTCGCACACACGCACTCCCTCGCACACACGCTCTCCCTCGCACACACGTTCTCCCTCGCACACATGCTCTCCCTCGCACACACGCTCTCCCTCGCACACCCGCTCTCCCTCGCACACACAGACAGAGAAAACACACACTCTCCCTCCCGCGCACACTCTCCCTCCCGCGCACACTCTCCCTCCCACGCACAGTCTCACTCCCGCATACACTCTGCCTCGCGCGCACTCTCTCCCTCGCGCGCACTCTCTCCCTCGCGCGCACTCACTCCCCCGCGCGCACTATCCCTCACACACACACACACTCCATCACACACACACTCTCCCTCACACACACACTCTCCCTCACACACACACTCTCCCTCTCACACACACTCTCCCTCACACACACTCTCCCTCACACACACACTCTCCCTCACACACACACTCTCCCTCTCACACACACTCTCCCTCACACACACTCTCCCTCACACACACACTCTCCCTCACACACACACTCTCCCTCTCACACACACTCTCCCTCACACACACTCTCCCTCACACACACACTCTCCCTCTCACACACACTCTCCCTCACACACACTCTCCCTCACACACACACTCTCCCTCACACACACACTCTCCCTCACACACACACTCTCCCTCACACACACTCTCCCTCACACACACACTCTCCCTCACACACACACTCTCCCTCACACACACTCTCCCTCTCACACACACTCTCCCTCACACACACTCTCCCTCACACACACACTCTCCCTCAAACACACAGATAGAGACAAACACACACTCTCCCTCGCACACACAGACAGAGACACACACACGCTCTCCCTCTCACACACACGCTCTCCCTCTCACACACACACACTCCCTCGCACACACGCTCTCCCTCGGACACACGCTCTCCCTCGCACACACGATCTCCCTCGCACACACGCTCTCCCTCGCACACACGCTCTCCCTCGCACACCCGCTCTCCCTCGCACACACAGACAGAGAAAACACACACTCTCCCTCCCGCGCACACTCTCCCTCCCGCGCACACTCTGCCTCGCGCGCACTCTCTCCCTCGCGCGCACTCTCTCCCTCCCACGCACTCTCTCCCTCGCGCGCACTCTCTCCTTCGCACGCGCACTCTCTCCCTCGCGCGCACTCTCTCCCTCGCGTGCACTATCCCTCACACACACACACTCTCCCTCACACACACACTCTCCCTCACACAGACACTCTCCCTCACACACACACTCTCCCTCACACACACACTCTCCCTCACACACACACTCTCCCTCACACACACACTCTCCCTCACACACACACACTCTCCCTCACACACACACTCTCCCTCACACACACACTCTCCCTCACACGCACACTCTCCCTCGCGCGCACTCTCTCCCTCGCGCACACAGACAGAGACACACACACACTCCCTCACACACACACTCTCCCTCACACGCACACTCTCCCTCGCACGCACTCTCTCCCTCGCACGCACTCTCTCCCTCACACACACAGACAGAGACACACACACACACTCCCTCACACATACACTCTCCCTCACACACACACACTCCCTCACACACAAACTCTCCCTCGCACACACGCACTCCCTCGCACACACGCACTCCCTCGCACACACACACTCCCTCGCACACACGCACTCCCTCGAACACCCGCTCTCCCTCGCACACACGATCTCCCTCGCACACACGCTCTCCCTCGCACACACAGACAGAGAAAACACACACTCTCCCTCCCGCGCACACTCTCCCTCCCGCGCACTCTCTCCCTCGCGCGCACTCTCTCCCTCGCGCGCACTCTCTCACTCGCGCGCACTCTCTCCCTCGCGCGCACTCTCCCTCGCACGCACACTCTCCCTCGCACGCACACTCTCCCTCCCGCGCACACTCTCCCTCCCGCGCACTCTCTCCCTCGCGCGCACTCTCTCCCTCGCGCGCACTCTCTCCCTCGCGCGCACTCTCTCCCTCGCGCGCACTCTCTCCCTCGCGCGCACTCTCTCCCTCGCGCGCACTCTCTCCCTCGCGCGCACTCTCTCCCTCGCACACACAGACAGAGACACACACACACTCTCCCTCACACACACACTCTCCCTCGCACGCACACTCTCCCTCGCACACACACTCTCCCTCACACACACAGACAGAGAGACACACACACACTCCATCACACACACACTCTCCCTCACACACACACACTCTCCCTCACACACACACACAGAGACACACAAACACACAGAGACACACACACACTCTCCCTCACACACACACTCTGCCTCACACACACACTCTCCCTCACAAACACACTCTCCCTCACACACACACTCTCCCTCAAACACACAGATAGAGACAAACACACACTCTCCCTCACACACACACTCTCCCTCACACACACCGACAGCGACACACACACTCCCTCCCTCGCGCGCACTCTCTCCCTCGCGCGCACTCTCTCCCTCGCGCGCACTCTCTCCCTCGCGCGCACTCTCTCCCTCGCGCGCACTGTCCCCCTCGCGCGCACTCTCTCCCTCGCGCGCACTCTCTCCCTCGCGCGCACACTCTCCCTCGCGCGCACACTCTCCCTCGCACGCACACTCTCCCTCGCACGCACACTCTCCCTCGCACGCACACTCTCCCTCGCACGCACACTCTCCCTCGCACGCACACTCTCCCTCGCACGCACACTCTCCCTCGCACGCACACTCTCCCTCGCACACACGCTCTCCCTCGCACACACAGACAGAGAAAACACACACTCTCCCTCCCACGCACAGTCTCACTCCCGCGCACACTCTCCCTCCCGCGCACACTCTCCCTCCCGCGCACACTCTCCCTCGCACGCACACTCTCCCTCGCACGCACACTCTCCCTCGCACGCACACTCTCCCTCGCACGCACACTCTCCCTCGCACGCACACTCTCCCTCGCACGCACACTCTCCCTCGCACGCACACTCTCCCTCGCACGCACGCTCTCCCTCGCACACACGCTCTCCCTCGCACACACAGACAGAGAAAACACACACTCTCCCTCGCACGCACACTCTCCCTCGCACGCACACTCTCCCTCGCACGCACACTCTCCCTCGCACGCACACTCTCCCTCGCACGCACACTCTCCCTCGCACGCACACTCTCCCTCGCACGCACACTCTCCCTCGCACGCACACTCTCCCTCGCACGCACACTCTCCCTCGCACGCACACTCTCCCTCGCACGCACACTCTCCCTCGCACGCACACTCTCCCTCGCACGCACACTCTCCCTCGCACGCACACTCTCCCTCGCACGCACACTCTCCCTCGCACGCACACTCTCCCTCGCACGCACACTCTCCCTCGCACGCACACTCTCCCTCGCACGCACACTCTCCCTCGCACGCACACTCTCCCTCGCACGCACACTCTCCCTCGCACGCACACTCTCCCTCGCACGCACACTCTCCCTCGCACGCACACTCTCCCTCCCGCGCACACTCTCCCTCGCGCGCACTCTCTCCCTCGCGCGCACTCTCTCCCTCGCGCGCACTCTCTCCCTCGCGCGCACTCTCTCCCTCGCGCGCACTCTCTCCCTCGCGCGCACTCTCTCCCTCGCGCACACAGACAGAGACACACACACACTCTCCCTCACACACACGCACTCCCTCGCACACACGCACTCCCTCGCACACACGCACTCCCTCGCACACACGCACTCCCTCGCACACACGCACTCCCTCGCACACACGCACTCCCTCGCACACACGCACTCCCTCGAACACACGCTCTCCCTCGCACACACGATCTCCCTCGCACACACGCTCTCCCTCGCACACACAGACAGAGAAAACACACACTCTCCCTCCCGCGCACACTCTCCCTCCCGCGCACTCTCTCCCTCGCGCGCACTCTCTCCCTCGCGCGCACTCTCTCCCTCGCGCGCACTCTCTCCCTCGCGCGCACTCTCTCCCTCGCGCGCACTCTCTCCCTCGCGCGCACTCTCTCCCTCGCGCGCTCTGTCCCCCTCGCGCGCACTCTCTCCCTCGCGCGCACTCTCTCCCTCGCGCGCACACTCTCCCTCGCACACACTCTCCCTCGCACGCACACTCTCCCTCGCACGCACACTCTCCCTCGCACGCACACTCTCCCTCGCACGCACACTCTCCCTCGCACGCACACTCTCCCTCGCACGCACACTCTCCCTCGCACGCACACACTCCCTCGCACGCACACTCTCCCTCGCACGCACACTCTCCCTCGCACACACGCTCTCCCTCGCACACACAGACAGAGAAAACACACACTCTCCCTCCCGCGCACTCTCTCCCTCGCGCGCACTCTCTCCCTCGCGCGCACTCTCTCTCTCGCACGCACACTCTCCCTCGCACACACGCTCTCCCTCGCACACACAGACAGAGAAAACACACACTCTCCCTCCCGCGCACTCTCCCTCCCGCGCACTCTCTCCCTCGCGCGCACTCTCTCCCTCGCGCGCACTCTCTCTCTCGCGCGCACACTCTCCCTCGCACACACTCTCCCTCGCACACACTCTCCCTCGCACGCACACTCTCCCTCGCACGCACACTCTCCCTCGCACGCACACTCTCCCTCGCACGCACACTCTCCCTCGCACGCACTCTCTCCCCGCGCGCACTCTCTCCCTCGCGCGCACTCTCTCCCTCGCGCGCACTATCCCTCACACACACACACTCCATCACACACACAGACAGAGAGACACACACACACTCCCTCGCACACACGCACTCCCTCGCACACACGCACTCCCTCGCACACACGCTCTCCCTCGCACACACGCTCTCCCTCGCACACACAGACAGAGAAAACACACACTCTCACTCCCGCGCACTCTCTCCCTCGCGCGCACTCTCTCCCTCGCGCGCACTCTCTCCCTCGCGCGCACACTCTCCCTCCCGCGCACACTCTTCCTCCCGCGCACACTCTCCCTCGCGCGCACTCTCTCCCTGGCGCGCACTCTCTCCCTCGCGCGCACTCTCTCCCTCGCGCGCACTCTCTCCCTCGCGCGCACTCTCTCCCTCGCGCGCACTCTCTCCCTCGCGCGCACTCGCTCCCTGGCGCGCAATCTCTCCCTCGCGCGCACTCTCTCCCTCGCGCGCACTCTCTCCCTCGCGCGCACTCTCTCCCTCGCGCGCACTCTCTCCCTCGCGCGCACTCTCTCCCTCGCGCGCACTCTCTCCCTCGCGCACACAGACAGAGACACACACACACTCCCTCACACACACACTCTCCCTCACACACACAGAGACAGAGAGACACACACACACTCCCTCGCACACACGCACTCCCTCGCACACACGCTCTCCCTCGCACACACGTTCTCCCTCGCACACATGCTCTCCCTCGCACACACGCTCTCCCTCGCACACCCGCTCTCCCTCGCACACACAGACAGAGAAAACACACACTCTCCCTCCTGCGCACACTCTCCCTCCCGCGCACACTCTCCCTCCCGCGCACACTCTCCCTCCCGCGCACACTCTCCCTCCCACGCACAGTCTCACTCCCGCATACACTCTGCCTCGCGCGCACTCTCTCCCTCGCGCGCACTCTGTCCCTCGCGCGCACTCTCTCCCTCGCGCGCACTCACTCCCCCGCGCGCACTATCCCTCACACACACACACACTCCATCACACACACACTCTCCCTCACACACACACTCTCCCTCACACACACACTCTCCCTCACACACACACTCTCCCTCACACACACACTCTCCCTCACACACACACTCTCCCTCACACACACACTCTCCCTCACACACACACTCTCCCTCTCACACACACTCTCCCTCACACACACTCTCCCTCACACACACACTCTCCCTCGCACACACAGACAGAGACACACACACGCTCTCCCTCTCACACACACGCTCTCCCTCTCACACACACACACTCCCTCGCACACACGCTCTCCCTCGGACACACGCTCTCCCTCGCACACACGATCTCCCTCGCACACACGCTCTCCCTCGCACACACGCTCTCCCTCGCACACCCGCTCTCCATCGCACACACAGACAGAGAAAACACACACTCTCCCTCCCGCGCACACTCTCCCTCCCGCGCACACTCTGCCTCGCGCGCACTCTCTCCCTCGCGCGCACTCTCTCCCTCGCGCGCACTATCCCTCACACACACACACTCTCCCTCACACACACACACTCTCCCTCACACACACACTCTCCCTCACACACACACTCTCCCTCACACACACACTCTCCCTCACACACACACACTCTCCCTCACACACACACTCTCCCTCACACACACACTCTCCCTCACACACACACTCTCCCTCACACGCACACTCTCCCTCGCGCGCACTCTCTCCCTCGCGCGCACTCTCTCCCTCGCGCGCACACTCTCCCTGGCGCGCACTCGCTCCCTGGCGCGCACTCTCTCCCTCGCGCGCACTCTCTCCCTCGCGCACACAGACAGAGACACACACACACTCCCTCACACACACACTCTCCCTCACACGCACACGCTCCCTCGCACGCACTCTCTCCCTCGCACGCACTCTCTCCCTCACACACACAGACAGAGACACACACACACACTCCCTCACACATACACTCTCCCTCACACACACACACTCCCTCACACACAAACTCTCCCTCGCACACACGCACTCCCTCGCACACACGCACTCCCTCGCACACACACACTCCCTCGCACACACGCACTCCCTCGAACACACGCTCTCCCTCGCACACACGCTCTCCCTCGCACACACGATCTCCCTCGCACACACGCTCTCCCTCGCACACACAGACAGAGAAAACACACACTCTCCCTCCCGCGCACACTCTCCCTCCCGCGCACTCTCTCCCTCGCGCGCACTCTCTCCCTCGCGCGCACTCTCTCACTCGCGCGCACTCTCTCACTCGCGCGCACTCTCTCACTCGCGCGCACTCTCTCCCTCGCGCGCACTCTCCCTCGCACGCACACTCTCCCTCGCACGCACACTCTCCCTCGCGCGCACACTCTCCCTCCCGCGCACACTCTCCCTCCCGCGCACACTCTCCCTCCCGCGCACACTCTCCCTCCCGCGCACTCTCTCCCTCGCGCGCACTCTCTCCCTCGCGCGCACTCTCTCCCTCGCGCGCACTCTCTCCCTCGCGCGCACTCTCTCCCTCGCGCGCACTCTCTCCCTCGCGCGCACTCTCTCCCTCGCGCGCACTCTCTCCCTCGCGCGCACTCTCTCCCTCGCGCGCACTCTCTCCCTCGCACACACAGACAGAGACACACACACACTCTCCCTCACACACACACTCTCCCTCGCACGCGCACTCTCCCTCGCACACGCACTCTCCCTCACACACACAGACAGAGAGACACACACACACTCCCTCGCACACACGCACTCCCTCGCACACACGCACTCCCTCGCACACACGCTCTCCCTCGCACACACGTTCTCCCTCGCACACACGCTCTCCCTCGCACACACGCTCTCCCTCGCGCACACAGACAGAGAAAACACACACTCTCCCTCCACGCACACTCTCCCTCCCGCGCACACTCTCCCTCCCGCGCAAACTCTCACTCCCGCGCACAATCTCCCTCGCGCGCACTCGCTCCCTGGCGCGCACTCTCTCCCTCGTGCGCACTCACTCCCTTGCGCGCATTCCCTCCCTCGCGCGCACTCCCTCCCTCGCGCGCACTCCCTCCCTCGTGTGCACTCACTCCCTTGCGCGCATTCCCTCCCTCGCGCGCACTCACTCCCTTGCGCGCATTCCCTCCCTCGCGCGCACTCCCTCCCTCGCGCGCACTCTCTCCCTCGTGCGCACTCACTCCCTTGCGCGCATTCCCTCCCTCGCGCGCACTCACTCCCTTGCGCGCATTCCCTCCCTCGCGCGCACTCTCTCCCTCGTGCGCACTCACTCCCTTGCGCGCATTCCCTCCCTCGCGCGCACTCCCTCCCTCGCGCGCACTCCCTCCCTCGTGCGCACTCACTCCCTCGCGCGCATTCCCTCCCTCGCGCGCACTCCCTCCCTCGCGCGCACTCCCTCCCTCGCGCGCACTCCCTCCCTCGTGCGCACTCACTCCCTTGCGCGCATTCCCTCCCTCGCGCGCACTCTCTCCCTCGCGCGCACTCTCTCCCACGCGCGCATTCCCTCCCTCGCGCGCACTCTCTCCATCACACACACACTCTCCCTCCCGCGCACACTCTTCCTCCCGCGCACTCTCCCTCGCGCGCACTCGCTCCCTGGCGCGCACTCTCTCCCTCGCGCGCACTCTCTCCCAAGCGCGCAATCTCTCCCTCGCGCGCACTCTCTCCCTCGCGCGCACTCTCTCCCTCGCGCGCACTCTCTCCCTCGCGTGCACTCTCTCCCTCGCACACACAGACAGAGACACACACACACTCTCCCTCACACACACACTCTCCCTCACACGCACACTCTCCCTCGCGCGCACTCTCTCCCTCGCACGCACACTCTCCCTCGCACGCACACTCTCCCTCGCACGCACACTCTCCCTCGCACACACAGATAGAGACAAACACACACTCTCCCTCACACACACACTCTCCCTCACACACACCGACAGCGACACACACACTCTCTCCCTCGCGTGCACTCCCTCCCTCGCGCGCACTCCCTCCCTCGCGCGCACTCCCTCCCTCGCGCGCACTCCCTCGTGCGCACTCACTCCCTTGCGCGCATTCCCTCCCTCGCGCGCACTCCCTCCCTCGCGCGCACTCCCTCCCTCGTGTGCACTCACTCCCTTGCGCGCATTCCCTCCCTCGCGCGCACTCCCTCCCTCGCGCGCACTCCCTCCCTCGTGCGCACTCACTCCCTTGCGCGCATTCCCTCCCTCGCGCGCACTCCCTCCCTCGCGCGCACTCCCTCCCTCGCGCGCACTCCCTCCCTCGTGCGCACTCACTCCCTTGCGCGCATTCCCTCCCTCGCGCGCACTCTCTCCCACGCGCGCATTCCCTCCCTCGCGCGCACTCTCTCCATCACACACACACTCTCCCTCCCACGCACACTCTCCCTCCCGCGCACACTCTTCCTCCCGCGCACACTCTCCCTCGCGCGCACTCGCTCCCTGGCGCGCACTCTCTCCCTCGCGCGCACTCTCTCCCAAGCGCGCAATCTCTCCCTCGCGCGCACTCTCTCCCTCGCGCGCACTCTCTCCCTCGCGCGCACTCTCTCCCTCGCGCGCACTCTCTCCCTCGCGCGCACTCTCTCCCTCGCGTGCACTCTCTCCCTCGCACACACAGACAGAGACACACACACACTCTCCCTCACACACACACTCTCCCTCACACGCACACTCTCCCTCGCGCGCACTCTCTCCCTCGCACGCACACTCTCCCTCGCACGCACACTCTCCCTCGCACGCACACTCTCCCTCGCACGCACACTCTCCCTCGCACACACAGATAGAGACAAACACACACTCTCCCTCACACACACACTCTCCCTCACACACACCGACAGCGACACACACACTCTCTCCCTCGCGTGCACTCCCTCCCTCGCGCGCACTCCCTCCCTCGCGCGCACTCCCTCCCTCGCGCGCACTCCCTCGTGCGCACTCACTCCCTTGCGCGCATTCCCTCCCTCGCGCGCACTCCCTCCCTCGCGCGCACTCCCTCCCTCGTGTGCACTCACTCCCTTGCGCGCATTCCCTCCCTCGCGCGCACTCCCTCGTGCGCACTCACTCCCTTGCGCGCATTCCCTCCCTCGCGCGCACTCTCTCCCTCGTGCGCACTCACTCCCTTGCGCGCATTCCCTCCCTCGCGCGCACTCCCTCCCTCGTGCGCACTCACTCCCTTGCGCGCATTCCCTCCCTCGCGCGCACTCCCTCCCTCGCGCGCACTCCCTCCCTCGCGCGCACTCCCTCCCTCGTGCGCACTCACTCCCTTGCGCGCATTCCCTCCCTCGCGCGCACTCTCTCCCTCGCGCGCACTCTCTCCCACGCGCGCATTCCCTCCCTCGCGCGCACTCTCTCCATCACACACACACTCTCCCTCCCACGCACACTCTCCCTCCCGCGCACACTCTTCCTCCCGCGCACACTCTCCCTCGCGCGCACTCTCTCCCTCGCGCGCACTCTCTCCCAAGCGCGCAATCTCTCCCTCGCGCGCACTCTCTCCCTCGCGCGCACTCTCTCCCTCGCGCGCACTCTCTCCCTCGCGTGCACTCTCTCCCTCGCACACACAGACAGAGACACACACACACTCTCCCTCACACACACACTCTCCCTCACACGCACACTCTCCCTCGCGCGCACTCTCTCCCTCGCACGCACACTCTCCCTCGCACGCACACTCTCCCTCGCACGCACACTCTCCCTCGCACGCACACTCTCCCTCGCACACACAGACAGAGACACACACACACTCTCCCTCACACACACACACTCCCTCACACATACACTCTCCCTCACACACACACACTCCCTCACACACAAACTCTCCCTCGCACACACGCACTCCCTCGCACACACGCACTCCCTCGCACACACGCACTCCCTCGCACACACGCACTCCCTCGAACACACGCTCTCCCTCGCACACACGCTCTCCCTCGCACACACGCTCTCCCTCGCACACACGATCTCCCTCGCACACACGCTCTCCCTCGCACACACGCTCTCCCTCGCACACACAGACAGAGAAAACACACACTCTCCCTCCCGCGCACACTCTCCCTCCCGCGCACTCTCTCCCTCGCGCGCACTCTCTCCCTCGCGCGCACTCTCTCCCTCGCGCGCACTCTCTCCCTCGCGCGCACTCTCTCACTCGCGCGCACTCTCTCCCTCGCGCGCACTCTCCCTCGCACGCACACTCTCCCTCGCACGCACACTCTCCCTCGCACGCACACTCTCCCTCCCGCGCATACTCTACCTCCCGCGCACTCTCTCCCTCGCGCGCACTCTCTCCCTCGCGCGCACTCTCTCCCTCGCGCGCACTCTCTCCCTCGCGCGCACTCTCTCCCTCGCACACACAGACAGAGACACACACACACTCTCCCTCACACACACACTCTCCCTCGCACGCACACTCTCCCTCGCACGCACACTCTCCCTCACACACACAGACAGAGAGACACACACACACTCCATCGCACACACGCACTCCCTCGCACACACGCACTCCCTCACACACACGCTCTCCCTCGCACACACGTTCTCCCTCGCACACACGCTCTCCCTCGCACACACGCTCTCCCTCGCACACCCGCTCTCCCTCGCGCACACAGACAGAGAAAACACACACTCTCCCTCCCGCGCACACTCTCCCTCCCGCGCAAACTCTCACTCCCGCGCACAATCTCCCTCGCGCGCACTCGCTCCCTGGCGCGCACTCTCTCCCTCGCGCGCACTCTCTCCCTCGCGCGCACACTCTCCCTCACACACACAGACAGAGAGACACACACACACTCCCTCGCACACACGCACTCCCTCGCACACACGCTCTCCCTCGCACACACGTTCTCCCTCGCACACACGCTCTCCCTCCCACACACACTCTCCCTCCCACGCACTCTCTCCCTCCCGCGCACACTGTGCCTCGCGCGCACTCTCTCCCTCGCGCGCACTCTCTCCCTCACACACACGCTCTCCCTCACACACACACTCTCTCCCTCGCGCGCACTCTCTCCCTCACACACACACTCTCCCTCACACACACACTCTCCCTCACACACACACACTCCATCACACACACGCTCTCCCTCACACACACCGACAGCGACACACACACTCTCCCTCGCGCGCACTCTCTCTCTCGTGCGCACTCTCTCCCTCGCACACACTCTCCCTCGCATGCACACTCTCCCTCGCACGCACACTCTCCCTCAAACACACAGATAGAGACAAACACACACTCTCCCTCACACACACACTCTCCCTCACACACACCGACAGCGACACACACACTCTCTCCCTCACACACACACTCTCCCTCACACACACGCTCTCCCTCACACACACCGACAGCGACACACACACTCTCCCTCGCGCGCACTCTCTCTCTCGTGCGCACTCTCTCCCTCGCACACACTCTCCCTCGCATGCACACTCTCCCTCGCACGCACACTCTCCCTCAAACACACAGATAGAGACAAACACACACTCTCCCTCACACACACACTCTCCCTCACACACACCGACAGCGACACACACACTCTCTCCCTCGCGTGCACTCCCTCCCTCGCGCGCACTCCCTCCCTCGCGCGCACTCCCTCCCTCGCGCGCACTCCCTCGTGCGCACTCACTCCCTTGCGCGCATTCCCTCCCTCGCGCGCACTCCCTCCCTCGCGCGCACTCCCTCCCTCGTGCGCACTCACTCCCTTGCGCGCATTCCCTCCCTCGCGCGCACTCCCTCCCTCGCGCGCACTCCCTCGTGCGCACTCACTCCCTTGCGCGCATTCCCTCCCTCGCGCGCACTCTCTCCCTCGTGCGCACTCACTCCCTTGCGCGCATTCCCTCCCTCGCGCGCACTCCCTCCCTCGCGCGCACTCCCTCCCTCGTGCGCACTCACTCCCTTGCGCGCATTCCCTCCCTCGCGTGCACTCCCTCCCTCGCGCGCACTCCCTCCCTCGCGCGCACTCCCTCCCTCGTGCGCACTCCCTCCCTCGCGCGCACTCCCTCCCTCGTGCGCACTCCCTCTCTCGCGCGCATTCCCTCCCTCGCGCGCACTCTCTCCATCACACACACACTCTCTCCCTCCCACGCACACTCTCCCTCCCGCGCACACTCTTCCTCCCGCGCACACTCTCCCTCGCGCGCACTCGCTCCCTGGCGCGCACTCTCTCCCTCGCGCGCACTCTCTCTCAAGCGCGCACTCTCTCCCTCGCGCGCACTCTCTCCCTCGCGCGCACTCTCTCCCTCGCGCGCACTCTCTCCCTCGCGCACACAGACAGAGACACACACACACTCTCCCTCACACACACACTCTCCCTCACACACACACTCTCCCTCACACGCACACTCTCCCTCGCACGCACTCTCCCTCGCACACACAGACAGAGACACACACACGCTCTCCCTCTCACACACACAATCTCCCTCACACGCACACTCTCCCTCGCGCGCACTCTCTCCCTCGCACGCACACTCTCCCTCGCACGCACACTCTCCCTCGCACGCACACTCTCCCTCACACACACAGACAGAGACACACACACACACTCCCTCACACATACACTCTCCCTCACACACACACACTCCCTCACACACAAACTCTCCCTCGCACACACGCACTCCCTCGCACACACGCACTCCCTCGCACACACACACTCCCTCGCACACACGCACTCCCTCGAACACACGCTCTCCCTCGCACACACGCTCTCCCTCGCACACACGATCTCCCTCGCACACACGCTCTCCCTCGCACACACGCTCTCCCTCGCACACACAGACAGAGAAAACACACACTCTCCCTCCCGCGCACACTCTCCCTCCCGCGCACTCTCTCCCTCGCGCGCACTCTCTCCCTCGCGCGCACTCTCCCTCGCGCGCACTCTCTCACTCGCGCGCACTCTCTCCCTCGCGCGCACTCTCCCTCGCACGCACACTCTCCCTCGCACGCACACTCTCCCTCGCACGCACACTCTCCCTCCCGCGCACACTCTCCCTCCCGCGCACTCTCTCCCTCGCGCGCACTCTCTCCCTCGCGCGCACTCTCTCCCTCGCGCGCACTCTCTCCCTCGCGCGCACTCTCTCCCTCGCGCGCACTCTCTCCCTCGCGCGCACTCTCTCCCTCGCACACACAGACAGAGACACACACACACTCTCCCTCACACACACACTCTCCCTCGCACGCACACTCTCCCTCGCACACACACTCTCCCTCACACACACACACTCCCTCGCACACACGCACTCCCTCACACACACGCTCTCCCTCGCACACACGTTCTCCCTCGCACACACGCTCTCCCTCGCACACACGCTCTCCCTCGCACACCCGCTCTCCCTCGCGCACACAGACAGAGAAAACACACACTCTCCCTCCACGCACACTCTCCCTCCCGCGCACACTCTCCCTCCCGCGCAAACTCTCACTCCCGCGCACAATCTCCCTCGCGCGCACTCGCTCCCTGGCGCGCACTCTCTCCCTCGCGCGCACTCTCTCCCAAGCGCGCAATCTCTCCCTCGCGCGCACTCTCTCCCTCGCGCGCACTCTCTCCCTCGCGCGCACTCTCTCCCTCGCGCGCACTCTCTCCCTCGCGCGCACTCTCTCCCTCGCGCACACAGACAGAGACACACACACACTCTCCCTCACACACACACTCTCCCTCACACACACACTCTCCCTCACACACACACTCTCCCTCACACACACACTCTCCCTCACACACACACTCTCCCTCACACACACACTCTCCCTCACACACAGAGACAGAGAGACACACACACACTCCCTCGCACACACGCTCTCCCTCGCACACACGCTCTCCCTCGCACACACGCTCTCCCTCGCACACACAGACAGAGAAAACACACACTCTCCCTCCCACGCACACTCTCCCTCCCACGCACACTCTCCCTCCCGCGCACACTCTCCCTCCCACGCACAGTCTCACTCCCGCATACACTCTGCCTCGCGCGCACTCTCTCCCTCGCGCGCACTCTGTCCCTCGCGCGCACTCTCTCCCTCGCGCGCACTCACTCCCCCGCGCGCACTCTCTCCCTCGCGCGCACTATCCCTCATACACACACACACTCCATCACACACACACTCTCCCTCACACACACACTCTCCCTCACACACACACTCTCCCTCACACACACTCTCTCCCTCACACACACACTCTGCCTCACACACACTCTCTCCATCACACACACACTCTCCCTCACACACACACTCTCCCTCACACACACACTCTCCCTCACACACACACACTCTCCCTCACACACACACTCTCCCTCTCACACACACTCTCCCTCACACACACACTCTCCCTCACACACACACTCTCCCTCAAACACACACTCTCCCTCACACACACACTCTCCCTCACACACACGCTCTCCCTCGGACACACACTCTCCCTCACACACACAGACAGAGACACACACACGCTCTCCCTCTCACACACACGCTCTCCCTCTCACACACACACACTCCCTCGCACACACGCTCTCCCTCGGACACACGCTCTCCCTCGCACACACGATCTCCCTCGCACACACGCTCTCCCTCGCACACACGCTCTCCCTCGCACACCCGCTCTCCCTCGCACACACAGACAGAGAAAACACACACTCTCCCTCCCGCGCACACTCTCCCTCCCGCGCACACTCTCCCTCCCGCGCACTCTCTCCCTCGCGCGCACTCTCTCCCTCGCGCGCACTCTCTCCCTTGCGCGCACTCTCTCCCTCGCGCGTACTCTCTCCTTCGCGTGCGCACTCTCTCCCTCGCGCGCACTATCCCTCACACACACACACTCCCTCACACACACACTCTCCCTCACACACACACTCTCCCTCACACACACACTCTCCCTCTCACACACTCTCCCTCACACACACACTCTCCCTCACACACACACTCTCCCTCACACACACACTCTCCCTCACACACACGCTCTCCCTCACACACACGCTCTCCCTCACACACACACTCTCCCTCACACACACACTCTCCCTCACACACACACTCTCCCTCACACACACACTCTCCCTCACACACACACTCTCCCTCACACACACACACTCCATCACACACACACACTCTCCCTCACACACACACACTCCCTCACACTCACACACTCTCCCTCACACACACACACTCCATCACACACACACTCTCCCTCACACACACACTCTCCCTCACACACACACTCTCCCTCACACACACCGACAGCGACACACACACTCCCTCCCTCGCGCGCACTCTCTCCCTCGCGCGCACTCTCTCCGTCGCGCGCACTGTCCCCCTCGCGCGCACTCTCTGCCTCGCGCGCACTCTCTGCCTCGCGCGCACTCTCTGCCTCGCGCGCACTCTCTCCCTCGCGCGCACTCTCTCCCTCGCGCGCACTCTCTCCCTCGCGCGCACGCTCTCCCTCGCGCGCACGCTCTCCCTCGCGCGCACTCTCTTCCTCGCGCGCACTCTCTCTCTCGCGCGCACACTCTCCCTCGCACACACTCTCCCTCGCATGCACACTCTCCCTCGCACGCACACTCTCCCTCGCACGCACACTCTCCCTCGTACACACACTCTCCCTCACACACACAGACAGAGAGACACACACACACTCCCTCGCACACACGCACTCCCTCGCACACACGCACTCCCTCACACACACGCTCTCCCTCGCACACACGTTCTCCCTCGCACACACGCTCTCCCTCGCACACCCGCTCTCCCTCGCGCACACAGACAGAGAAAACACACACTCTCCCTCCACGCACACTCTCCCTCCCGCGCACACTCTCACTCCCGCGTACTCTCTCCCTCGCGCGCACTCTCTCCCCGCGCGCACTCTCTCCCTCGCGCGCACTCTCTCCCTCGCGCGCACTATCCCTCACACACACACACTCCATCACACGCACACTCTCCCTCGCGCGCACACTCTCCCTCCCGCGCACACTCTGCCTCCCGCGCACTCGCTCCCTGCCGCGCAATCTCTCCCTCGCGCGCACTCTCTCCCTCGCGCGCACTCTCTCCCTCGCGCGCACTCTCTCCCTCGCGCGCACTCTCCCTCGCACACACACACTCCCTCACACACACACTCTCCCTCACACACACACTCTCCCTCACACACACAGAGAGAGAGACACACACGCACTCCCTCGCACACACGCACTCCCTCGCACACACGCTCTCCCTCGCACACACGTTCTCCCTCGCACACACGCTCTCCCTCGCACACACGCTCTCCCTCGCACACCCGCTCTCCCTCGCACACACAGACAGAGAAAACACACACTCTCCCTCCCACGCACACTCTCACTCCCGCGTACACTCTGCCTCGCGCGCACTCTCTCCCTCGCGCACACTCTCTCCCTCGCGCGTACTCTCTCCTTCGCGCGCGCGCACTCACTCCCCCGCGCGCACTCTCTCCCTCGCGCGCACTCTCTCCCTCGCGCGCACTATCCCTCACACACACACTCTCCCTCACACACACACACTCCCTCACACACACACACTCTCCCTCACACACACACTCTCCCTCACACACACAGACAGAGACACACACACGCTCTCCCTCTCACACACACACACTCCCTCGCACACACGCTCTCCCTCGGACACACGCTCTCCCTCGCACACACGATCTCCCTCGCACACACGCTCTCTCTCGCACACCCGCTCTCCCTCGCACACACAGACAGAGAAAACACACACTCTCCCTCCCACGCACACTCTCCCTCCCACGCACACTCTCCCTCCTGCGCACACTCTCACTCCCGCGTACACTCTGCCTCGCGCGCACTCTCTCCCTCGCGCGCACTCTCTCCCTCGCACACACAGACAGAGAAAACACACTCTCTCCTTCGCGCGCGCACTCTCTCCTTCGCGCGCGCACTCTCTCCCTCACGCGCACTCACTCCCCCGCGCGCACTCTCTCCCTCGCGCGCACTCTCTCCCTCGCGCGCACTCTCTCCCTCGCGCACACTATCCCTCACACACACACACACTCCATCACACACACACTCTCCCTCACACACACAACTCCCTCTCACACACCGACAGCGACACACACACTCCCTCCCTCGCGCGCACTCTCTCCCTCGCGCGCACTCTCTCCCTCGCGCGCACTCTCTCCCTCGCGCGCACTCTCCCCCTCGCGCGCACTGTCCCCCTCGCGCGCACTCTCTCCCTCGCACGCACTCTCTCTCTCGCACGCACACTCTCCCTCGCACACACTCTCCCTCGCGCACACACTCTCCCTCGCGCACACACTCTCCCTCGCGCGCACACTCTCCCTCGCACGCACACTCTCCCTCGCACGCACACTCTCCCTCGCACACACACTCTCCCTCGCACACACGATCTCCCTCGCACGCACACACTCCCTCGCACACCCGCTCTCCCTCGCACACACAGACAGAGAAAACACACACTCTCCCTCCCACGCACACTCTCCCTCCTACGCACACTCTGCCTCGCGCGCACTCTCTCCCTCGCGCGCACTCTCTCCCTCCCGCGCACTCTCTCCCTCGCGCGCACTCTCTCCTTCGCGCGCGCACTCTCTCCCTCACACACACACTCTCCCTCACACACACACTCTCTCACACACCCTCAGCGTCACACACACCGACAGCGACACACACACTCTCCCTCGCGCGCACTCTCTCCCTCGCGCGCACTCTCTCCCTCGCGCGCACTCTCTCCCTCGCGCGCACTCTCTCCCTCGCGCGCACACTCTCCCTCGCACACACTCTCCCTCGCACGCACACTCTCCCTCGCGCGCACACTCTCCCTCGCGCGCACTCTCTCCCTCGCGCGCACTCTCTCCCTCGCGCGCACGCTCTCCCTCGCGCGCTCTCTCTCCCTCGCGCGCACTCTCTCTCTCGCGCGCACACTCTCCCTCGCACACACTCTCCCTCGCACGCACACTCTCCCTCGCACACACACTCTCCCTCACAGACACTCTCCCTCACACACACACTCTCCCTCACACACACACTCTCCCTCACACACACACACTCTCCCTCACACACACACTCTCCCTCACACACACCGACAGCGACACACACACTCTCCCTCGCGCGCACTCTCTCCCTCGCGCGCACTCTCTCCCTCGCGCGCACTCTCTCCCTCGCGCGCACACTCTCCCTCGCGCACACTCTCCCTCGCACGCACACTCTCCCTCGCGCGCACACTCTCCCTCGCGCGCACACTCTCCCTCGCGCGCACACTCTCCCTCGCGCGCACTCTCTCCCTCGCGCGCACTCTCTCCCTCGCGCGCACGCTCTCCCTCGCGCGCTCTCTCTCCCTCGCGCGCACTCTCTCTCTCGCGCGCACACTCTCCCTCGCACACACTCTCCCTCGCACGCACACTCTCCCTCGCACGCACACTCTCCCTCGCACGCACACTCTCCCTCGCGCGCACTCTCTCTCTCGCGCGCACACTCTCCCTCGCACACACTCTCCCTCGCACGCACACTCTCCCTCGCACACACTCTCCCTCGCACGCACACTCTCCCTCGCACACACACTCTCCCTCGCACGCACACTCTCCCTCGCACGCACACTCTCCCTCGCACGCACACTCTCCCTCGCACGCACACTCTCCCTCGCATACACGCACTCCCTCACACACACAGACAGAGAAAACACACACTCTCCCTCGCACACACTCTCCCTCGCACGCACACTCTCCCTCACACACACACTCTCCCTCACACACACACTCTCCCTCACACACACACTCTCCCTCACACACACACTCTCCCTCACACACACACTCTCCCTCACACACACTCTCTCCCTCACGCGCACACTCTCCCTCGCGCGCACACTCTCCCTCGCGCGCACTCTCTCCCTCGCGCGCACTCTCTCCCTCGCGCGCACTCAATCCCTCGCGCGCACGCTCTCCCTCGCGCGCTCTCTCTCCCTCGCGCGCACTCTCTCTCTCGCGCGCACACACTCTCCCTCGCACGCAGACTCTCCCTCGCACGCACACTCTCCCTCGCACGCACACTCTCCCTCGCACGCACACTCTCCCTCACACACACGCACTCCCTCACACACACAGACAGAGAAAACACACACTCTCCCTCCCACGCACACTCTCCCTCCCGCGCACACTCTCCCTCCCGCGCACAGACTCACTCCCGCGCACAGACTCACTCCCGCGCACACTCTGCCTCGCGCGCACTCTCTCCCTCGCGCGCACTCTCTCCCTCGCGCGCACTATCCCTCACACACACACACTCCCTCACACACACACACTCCATCACACACACACTCTCCCTCACACACACACTCTCCCTCACACACACACACTCCATCACACACACACTCTCCCTCACACACATACTCTCCATCACACACACACACTCCATCACACACACACACTCCCTCACACACACACTCTCCCTCAAACACACAGATAGAGACAAACACACTCTCTCCCTCGCGCGCACTCCCTCCCTCGCGCGCACTCCCTCCCTCCCTCGCGCGCACTCGCTCCCTCGCGCGCACTCGCTCCCTGGCGCGCACTCTCTCCCTCGCGCGCACTCTCTCCCTCGCGCGCACTCTCTCCCTCGCGCGCACTCTCTCCTTCGCGCGCGCACTCTCTCCCTCGCGCGCACTCTCTCCCTCGCGCGCACTATCCCTCACACACACACACTCCATCACACACACACTCTCCCTCACACACACACACACTCCCTCACACACACACTCTCCCTCGCACACACACTCTCCCTCGCACGCACACTCTCCCTCGCACGCACAGACAGACACACACACGCTCTCCCTCACACACACACTCTCCCTCACACACACAGACAGAGACACACACACACACTCCCTCGCACACACGCACTCCCTCGCACACACACACTCCCTCGCACACACACACTCCCTCGCACACACGATCTCCCTCGCACACACAGACAGAGACACACACACACTCTCCCTCCCGCGCACACTCTCCCTCCCGCGCACACTCTCCCTCCCGCGCACTCTCTCCCTCGCGCGCACTCTCTCCCTCGCGCGCACTCTCTCCCTCGCGCGCACTCTCTCTCTCGCGCGCACACGCTCCCTCGCACACACTCTCCCTCGCGCGCACACTCTCCCTCGCGCGCACTCTCTCTCTCGCGCGCATACTCTCCCTCGCACACACTCTCCCTCGCGCGCACTCTCTCCCTCGCGCGCACTCTCTCCCTCGCGCGCACTCTCTCACTCGCGCGTACTCTCTCCCTCGCGCGCACTCTCTCCCTCGCGCGCACTCTCTCCCTCGCGCGCACTCTCTCCCTCCCGCGCACACTCTCCCTCCCGCGCACACTCTCCCTCGCACGCACACTCTCCCTCGCACGCACAGACAGAGACACACACACGCTCTCCCTCTCACACACACAATCTCCCTCACACACACAGACAGAGACACACACACACACTCCCTCGCACACACGCACTCCCTCGCACACACGCACTCCCTCGCACACACGCTCTCCCTCGCACACCCGCTCTCCCTCGCACACACAGACAGAGAAAACACACACTCTCCCTCGCACGCACACTCTCCCTCACATGCACACTCTCCCTCACACACACAGACAGAGAGACACACACACACTCCCTCGCACACACGCACTCCCTCGCACACACGCTCTCCCTCGCACACACGCACTCCCTCGCACACACGCACTCCCTCGCACACACGCTCTCCCTCGCACACACAGACAGAGAAAACACACACTCTCCCTCGCACGCACACTCTCCCTCACATGCACACTCTCCCTCACACACACAGACAGAGAGACACACACACACTCCCTCGCACACACGCACTCCCTCGCACACACGCTCTCCCTCGCACACACGTTCTCCCTCGCACACACGCTCTCCCTCCCACACACACTCTCCCTCCCACGCACTCTCTCCCTCCCGCGCACTCTCTCCCTCCCGCGCACTCTCTCCCTCGCGCGCACTCTCTCCCTCGCGCGCACTCTCTCCCTCGCGCGCACTCTCTCCCTCACACACACGCTCTCCCTCACACACACTCTCTCCCTCACACACACACACTCCATCACACACACACTCTCCCTCACACACACGCTCTCCCTCACACACACCGACAGCGACACACACTCTCTCCCTCGCGCGCACTCTCTCTCTCGTGCGCACTCTCTCCCTCGCACACACTCTCCCTCGCATGCACACTCTCCCTCGCACGCACACTCTCCCTCAAACACACAGATAGAGACAAACACACACTCTCCCTCACACACACACTCTCCCTCACACACACCGACAGCGACACACACACTCTCTCCCTCGCGCGCACTCCCTCCCTCGCGCGCACTCCCTACCTCGCGCGCACTCCCTCGCGCGCACTCCCTCCCTCGCGCGCACTCCCTCCCTCGTGCGCACTCACTCCCTTGCGCGCATTCCCTCCCTCGCGCGCACTCCCTCCCTCGCGCGCACTCCCTCGTGCGCACTCACTCCCTTGCGCGCATTCCCTCCCTCGCGCGTACTCTCTCCCTCGCGCGCATTCCCTCCCTCGCGCGCACTCCCTCCCTCGTGCGCACTCACTCCCTTGCGCGCATTCCCTCCCTCGCGCGCACTCCCTCCCTCGCGCGCACTCCCTCCCTCGCGCGCACTCCCTCCCTCGTGCGCATTCCCTCCCTCGCGCGCACTCTCTCCCACGCGCGCATTCCCTCCCTCGCGCGCACTCTCTCCCTCGCGCGCACTCTCTCCCTCGCGCGCACTCTCTCCCTCGCGCGCACTCTCTCCCTCGCGCGCACTCTCTCCCTCACACACACACACTCCATCACACACACACTCTCCCTCCCACGCACACTCTCCCTCCCGCGCACACTCTCCCTCGCGCGCACTCGCTCCCTGGCGCGCACTCTCTCCCTCGCGCGCACTCTCTCCCAAGCGCGCAATCTCTCCCTCGCGCGCACTCTCTCCCTCGCGCGCACTCTCTCCCTCGCGCGCACTCTCTCCCTCGCGCGCACTCTCTCCCTCGCGCGCACTCTCTCCCTCGCGCACACAGACAGAGACACACACACACTCCATCACACACACACTCTCCCTCACACACACACTCTCCCTCACACACACACTCTCCCTCACACACACACTCTCCCTCACACACACAATCTCCCTCACACACACACTCTCCCTCGCGCGCACTCTCTCCCTCGCACGCACACTCTCCCTCGCACGCACACTCTCCCTCGCACGCACACTCTCCCTCACACACAAACTCTCCCTCGCACACACGCACTCCCTCGCACACACGCACTCCCTCGCACACACGCACTCCCTCGCACACACACACTCCCTCGCACACACGCACTCCCTCGAACACACGCTCTCCCTCGCACACACGCTCTCCCTCGCACACACGATCTCCCTCGCACACACGCTCTCCCTCGCACACACGCTCTCCCTCGCACACACAGACAGAGAAAACACACACTCTCCCTCCCGCGCACACTCTCCCTCCCGCGCACTCTCTCCCTCGCGCGCACTCTCTCCCTCGCGCGCACTCTCTCCCTCGCGCGCACTCTCTCCCTCGCGCGCACTCTCTCCCTCGCGCGCACTCTCTCCCTCGCGCGCACTCTCTCCCTCGCGCGCACTCTCTCACTCGCGCGCACTCTCTCCCTCGCGCGCACTCTCCCTCGCACGCACACTCTCCCTCGCGCGCACACTCTCCCTCGCGCGCACACTCTCCCTCCCGCGCACTCTCTCCCTCGCGCGCACTCTCTCCCTCGCGCGCACTCTCTCCCTCGCGCGCACTCTCTCCCTCGCGCGCACTCTCTCCCTCGCGCGCACTCTCTCCCTCGCGCGCACTCTCTCCCTCGCGCGCACTCTCTCCCTCGCGCGCACTCTCTCCCTCGCGCGCACTCTCTCCCTCGCGCGCACTCTCTCCCTCGCGCGCACTCTCTCCCTCGCGCGCACTCTCTCCCTCGCACACACAGACAGAGACAGACACACACTCTCCCTCACACACACACTCTCCCTCGCACGCACACTCTCCCTCGCACACACACTCTCCCTCACACACACAGACAGAGAGACACACACACACTCCCTCGCACACACGCACTCCCTCGCACACACGCACTCCCTCACACACACGCTCTCCCTCGCACACACGTTCTCCCTCGCACACACGCTCTCCCTCGCACACACGCTCTCCCTCGCACACCCGCTCTCCCTGGCGCACACAGACAGAGAAAACACACACTCTCCCTCCACGCACACTCTCCCTCCCGCCCACACTCTCCCTCCCGCGCAAACTCTCACTCCCGCGCACAATCTCCCTCGCGCGCACTCGCTCCCTGGCGCGCACTCTCTCCCTCGCGCGCACTCTCTCCCAAGCGCGCAATCTCTCCCTCGCGCGCACTCTCTCCCTCGCGCGCACTCTCTCCCTCGCGCGCACTCTCTCCCTCGCGCGCACTCTCTCCCTCGCGCGCACTCTCTCCCTCGCGCACACAGACAGAGACACACACACACTCCCTCACACACACACTCTCCCTCACACACACTCTCCCTCACACACACACTCTCCCTCACACACACGCTCTCCCTCACACACACGCTCTCCCTCGCACACACGCTCTCCCTCGCACACACGTTCTCCCTCGCACACACGCTCTCCCTCGCACACACGCTCTCCCTCGCACACACGTTCTCCCTCGCACACACGCTCTCCCTCGCACACACGCTCTCCCTCGCACACCCGCTCTGCCTCGCACACACAGACAGAGAAAACACACACTCTCCCTCCCACGCACACTCTCCCTCCCACGCACACTCTCCCTCCCGCGCACAGTCTCACTCCCGCATACACTCTGCCTCGCGCGCACTCTCTCCCTCGCGCGCATTCTGTCCCTCGCGCGCACTCTCTCCCTCGCGCGCACTATCCCTCACACACACACACTCCATCACACACACACTCTCCCTCACACACACACTCTCCCTCACACACACACTCTCCCTCACACACACACTCTCCCTCACACACACACTCTCCCTCACACACACACACTCCATCACACACACACTCTCCCTCACACACACACACTCCATCACACACACACTCTCCCTCTCACACACTCTCCCTCACACACACACTCTCCCTCACACACACACTCTCCCTCACACACACACTCTCCCTCACACACACACACTCCATCACACACACACTCTCCCTCACACACACACTCTCCCTCACACACACACTCTCCCTCTCACACACTCTCCCTCACACACACACTCTCCCTCACACAGACACTCTCCCTCACACACACACTCTCCCTCACACACACACTCTCCCTCACACACACACTCTCCCTCACACACACACTCTCCCTCACACACACACTCTCCCTCACACACACACTCTCCCTCACACACACACTCTCCCTCACACACACCGACAGCGACACACACACTCCCTCCCTCGCGCGCACTCTCTCCCTCGTGCGCACTCTCTCCCTCGCGCGCACTGTCCCCCTCGCGCGCACTCTCTGCCTCGCGCGCACTCTCTGCCTCGCGCGCACTCTCTCCCTCGCGCGCACTCTCTCCCTCGCGCGCACTCTCTCCCTCGCGCGCACTCTCTCCCTCGCGCGCACGCTCTCCCTCGCGCGCACTCTCTTCCTCGCGCGCACTCTCTCTCTCGCGCGCACACTCTCCCTCGCACACCCTCTCCCTCGCACGCACACTCTCCCTCGCACGCACACTCTCCCTCGCACGCACACTCTCCCTCGCACGCACACTCTCCCTCGCACGCACACTCTCCCTCGTACACACACTCTCCCTCACACACACAGACAGAGAGACACACACACACTCCCTCGCACACACGCACTCCCTCGCACACACTCACTCCCTCACACACACGCTCTCCCTCGCACACACGTTCTCCCCCGCACACACGCTCTCCCTCGCACACCCGCTCTCCCTCGCGCACACAGACAGAGAAAACACACACTCTCCCTCCACGCACACTCTCCCTCCCGCGCACACTCTCACTCCCGCGTACTCTCTCCCTCGCGCGCACTCTCTCCCCGCGCGCACTCTCTCCCTCGCGCACACTCTCTCCCTCGCGCGCACTATCCCTCACACACACACACTCCATCACACGCACACTCTCCCTCCCGCGCACACTCTCCCTCCCGCGCACACTCTCCCTCCCGCGCACACTCTCCCTCCCGCGCACACTCTCCCTCGCGCGCACTCGCTCCCTGGCGCGCAATCTCTCCCTCGCGCGCACTCTCTCCCTCGCGCGCACTCTCTCCCTCGCGCGCACTCTCTCCCTCGCGCACACAGACAGAGACACACACACACTCTCCCTCACACACACACTCCCTCACACACACACTCTCCCTCACACACACACTCCCTCACACACACACTCTCCCTCACACACACACTCTCCCTCACACACACAGAGACAGAGAGACACACACACACTCCCTCGCACACACGCACTCCCTCGCACACACGCTCTCCCTCGCACACACGTTCTCCCTCGCACACACGCTCTCCCTCGCACACACGCTCTCCCTCGCACACACGCTCTCCCTCGCACACCCGCTCTCCCTCGCACACACAGACAGAGAAAACACACACTCTCCCTCCCACGCACACTCTCCCTCCCACGCACAGTCTCACTCCCGCGTACACTCTGCCTCGCGCGCACTCTCTCCCTCGCGCACACTCTCTCCCTCGCGCGCACTCTCTCCCTCGCGCGCACTCTCTCCCTCGCGCGTACTCTCTCCTTCGCGCGCGCGCACTCTCTCCCTCGCGCGCACTCACTCCCCCGCGCGCACTCTCTCCCTCGCGCGCACTCTCTCCCTCGCGCGCACTCACTCCCCCGCGCGCACTCACTCCCCCGCGCGCACTCTCTCCCTCGCGCGCACTCTCTCCCTCGCGCGCACTATCCCTCTCACACACACACTCTCCCTCACACACACAGACAGAGACACACACACGCTCTCCCTCTCACACACACACACTCCCTCGCACACACGCTCTCCCTTGGACACACGCTCTCCCTCGCACACACGCTCTCCCTCGCACACACGCTCTCCCTCGCACACACAGACAGAGAAAACACACACTCTCCCTCCCACGCACACTCTCCCTCCCACGCACACTCTCCCTCCTGCGCACACTCTCACTCCCGCGTACACTCTCCCTCCCGCGCACACTCTACCTCGCGCGCACTCTCTCCCTCGCGCGCACTCTCTCCCTCGCACACACAGACAGAGAAAACACACGCTCTCCCCCGCGCGTACTCTCTCCTTCGCGCGCGCACTCTCTCCCTCGCGCGCACTCACTCCCCCGCGCGCACTCTCTCCCTCGCGCGCACTCTCTCCCTCGCGCGCACTCTCTCCCTCGCGCGCACTCTCTCCCTCGCGCGCACTCTCTGCGCACACTATCCCTCACACACACACACACTCCATCACACACACACTCTCCCTCACACACACAACTCCCTCTCACACACCGACAGCGACACACACACTCCCTCCCTCGCGCGCACTCTCTCCCTCGCGCGCACTCTCTCCCTCGCGCGCACTCTCTCCCTCGCGCGCACTCTCTCCCTCGCGCGCACTGTCCCCCTCGCGCGCACTGTCCCCCTCGCGCGCACTCTCTCCCTCGCACGCACTCTCTCTCTCGCACGCACACTCTCCCTCGCACACACTCTCCCTCGCGCACACACTCTCCCTCGCACGCACACTCTCCCTCGCACGCACACTCTCCCTCGCACGCACACTCTCCCTCGCACGCACACTCTCCCTCGCGCGCACTCTCTCCCTCGCACGCACTCTCTCTCTCGCACGCACACTCTCCCTCGCACACACTCTCCCTCGCGCACACACTCTCCCTCGCACGCACACTCTCCCTCGCACGCACACTCTCCCTCGCACGCACACTCTCCCTCGCACGCACGCACTCCCTCGCACACCCGCTCTCCCTCGCACACACAGACAGAGAAAACACACACTCTCCCTCCCACGCACACTCTCCCTCCTACGCACACTCTGCCTCGCGCGCACTCTCTCCCTCGCGCGCACTCTCTCCTTCGCACGCGCACTCTCTCCCTCGCGCGCACTCTCTCCCTCGCGCGCACTATCCCTCACACACACACACTCTCCCTCACACACACACTCTCCCTCACACAGACACTCTCCCTCACACACACACTCTCCCTCACACACACACTCTCCCTCACACACACACACTCTCCCTCACACACACACTCTCCCTCACACACACACTCTCCATCACACACACACACTCTCCCTCACACACACACACTCCCTCACACTCACACTCTCCCTCACACACACACTCTCCCTCACACACACACTCTCCCTCACACACACCCTCCCTCGCGCGCACTCTCTCCCTCGCGCGCACTCTCTCCCTCGCGCGCACTCTCTCCCTCGCGCGCACACTCTCCCTCGCACACACTCTCCCTCGCACGCACACTATCCCTCGCACGCACACTCTCCCTCGCACGCACACTCTCACTCGCGCGCACTCTCTCCCTCGCGCGCACTCTCTCCCTCGCGCGCACGCTCTCCCTCGCGCGCACGCTCTCCCTCGCGCGCTCTCTCTCCCTCGCGCGCACTCTCTCTCTCGCGCGCACACTCTCCCTCGCACACACTCTCCCTCGCACGCACACTCTCCCTCGCACGCACACTCTCCCTCGCACGCACACTCTCCCTCGCACGCACACTCTCCCTCGCATACACGCACTCCCTCACACACACAGACAGAGAAAACACACACTCTCCCTCGCACACACTCTCCCTCGCACGCACACTCTCCCTCACACACACTCTCTCCCTCACACACACACTCTCCCTCACACACACTCTCTCCCTCACACACACACTCTGCCTCACACACACACTCTCCCTCACACACACACTCTCCCTCACACACACACTCTCCCTCACACACACTCTCTCCCTCACACACACACTCTCCCTCACACACACACTCTCCCTCACACACACACTCTCCCTCACACACACACTCTCCCTCACACACACACTCTCCCTCACACACACACTCTCCCTCACACACACTCTCTCCCTCACACACACACTCTCCCCTCCCTCACGCGCACTCTCTCCCTCGCGCGCACTCTCTCCCTCGCGCGCACTCTCTCCCTCGCGCGCACTCTCTCCCTCGCGCGCACGCTCTCCCTCGCGCGCACACACTCTCCCTCGCACGCAGACTCTCCCTCGCACGCACACTCTCCCTCGCACGCACACTCTCCCTCGCACGCACACTCTCCCTCGCACGCACACTCTCCCTCACACACACGCACTCCCTCACACACACAGACAGAGAAAACACACACTCTCCCTCCCACGCACACTCTCCCTCCCGCGCACACTCTCCCTCCCGCGCACAGACTCACTCCCGCGCACAGACTCACTCCCGCGCACACTCTGCCTCGCGCGCACTCTCTCCCTCGCGCGCACTCTCTCCCTCGCGCGCACTATCCCTCACACACACACACTCCCTCACACACACACACTCCATCACACACACACTCTCCCTCACACACACACTCTCCCTCACACACACACACTCCATCACACACACACACTCCCTCACACACGCACTCTCCCTCAAACACACAGATAGAGACAAACACACTCTCTCCCTCGCGCGCACTCCCTCCCTCGCGCGCACTCCCTCCCTCCCTCACGCGCACTCGCTCCCTCGCGCGCACTCGCTCCCTGGCGCGCACTCGCTCCCTCGCGCGCACTCTCTCCCTCGCGCGCACTCTCTCCCTCGCGCGCACTCTCTCCCTCGCGCGCACTCTCTCCCTCGCACACACAGACAGAGACACACACACACTCTCCCTCACACACAGAGACAGAGAGACACACACACACTCCCTCGCACACACGCACTCCCTCGCACACACGTTCTCCCTCGCACACACGTTCTCCCTCGCACACACGCTCTCCCTCCCGCGCACACTCTCCCTCCCACGCACAGTCTCACTCCCGCATACACTCTGCCTCGCGCGCACTCTCTCCCTCGCGCGCACTCTCTCCTTCGCGCGCGCACTCTCTCCCTCGCGCGCACTCACTCCCCCGCGCGCACTCTCTCCCTCGCGCGCACTATCCCTCACACACACACACACTCCATCACACACACACTCTCCCTCACACACACACACTCTCCCTCACACACACACTCTCCCTCACACACACACTCTCCCTCGCACGCACAGACAGAGACACACACACACTCTCCCTCGCACACACACTCTCCCTCGCACGCACACTCTCCCTCGCACGCACAGACAGAGACACACACACGCTCTCCCTCACACACACACTCTCCCTCACACACACAGACAGAGACACACACACACACTCCCTCGCACACACGCACTCCCTCGCACACACACACTCCCTCGCACACACGCACTCCCTCGCACACACGATCTCCCTCGCACACACGCTCTCCCTCGCACACCCGCTCTCCCTCGCACACACAGACAGAGACACACACACACTCTCCCTCCCGCGCACACTCTCCCTCCCGCGCACACTCTCCCTCCCGCGCACTCTCTCCCTCGCGCGCACTCTCTCCCTCGCGCGCACTCTCTCCCTCGCGCGTACTCTCTCCCTCGCGCGCACTCTCTCCCTCGCGCGCACACGCTCCCTCGCACACACGCTCCCTCGCACACACTCTCCCTCGCACGCACACTCTCCCTCGCGCGCATACTCTCCCTCGCACACACTCTCCCTCGCGCGCACTCTCTCCCTCGCGCGCACTCTCTCTCTCGCGCGCACTCTCTCCCTCGCGCGCACTCTCTCCCTCGCGCGCACTCTCTCACTCGCGCGTACTCTCTCCCTCGCGCGCACTCTCTCCCTCGCGCGCACTCTCTCCCTCGCGCGCACTCTCTCCCTCCCGCGCACACTCTCCCTCCCGCGCACACTCTCCCTCGCACGCACACTCTCCCTCGCACGCACAGACAGAGACACACACACACACTCCCTCGCACACATGCACTCCCTCGCACACACGCACTCCCTCGCACACACGCTCTCCCTCGCACACACGCTCTCCCTCGCACACACGCTCTCCCTCGCACGCACGCTCTCCCTCGCACGCACACTCTCCCTCGCACGCACAGACAGAGACACACACACGCTCTCCCTCTCACACACACAATCTCCCTCACACACACAGACAGAGACACACACACACACTCCCTCGCACACACGCACTCCCTCGCACACACGCACTCCCTCGCACACACGCTCTCCCTCGCACACACGCTCTCCCTCGCACACACGCTCTCCCTCGCACACACGCTCTCCCTCGCACACACGCTCTCCCTCGCACACACGCTCTCCCTCGCACACATGCACTCCCTCGCACACACGCTCTCCCTCGCACACACGCTCTCCCTCGCACACACGCTCTCCCTCGCACACACAGACAGAGAAAACACACACTCTCCCTCCCACGCACACTCTCCCTCCCACGCACACTCTCACTCCCGCGCACTCTCTCCCTCGTGCGCACTCTCTCCCTCGCGCGTACTCTCCCTCGCGCGCACTCTCTCCCCGCGCGCACTCTCTCCCTCGCGCGCAATCTCTCCCTCGCGCGCACTATCCCTCACACACACACACTCCCTCACACACACACACTCCCTCACACACACACTCTCCCTCACACACACACACTCCCTCACACACACACTCTCCCTCACACACACACTCTCCCTCACACACACACTCTCCCTCACACACACGCTCTCCCTCACACACACCGACAGAGACACACACACTCTCTCTCTGGCGCGCACTCTCTCCCTCGCTCGCACACTCTCCCTCGCGCGCACACTCTCCCTCGCGCGCACTCTCTCCCTCGCGCGCACTCTCTCCCTCGCGCGCACTCTCTCCCTCGCGCGCACTCTCTCCCTCGCGCGCACTCTCTCCCTCGCGCGCACTCTCTCCCTCGCGCGCACTCTCTCCCTCGCGCGCACTCTCTCCCTCGCGCGCACTCTCTCCCTCGCGCGCACTCTCTCCCTCCCGCGCACACTCTCCCTCCCGCGCACACTCTCCCTCCCGTGCACACTCTCCCTCGCACGCACTCTCCCTCGCACGCACAGACAGAGACACACACACACACTCCCTCGCACACACGCACTCCCTCGCACACACGCACTCCCTCGCACACACGCTCTCCCTCGCACACACGCACTCCCTCGCACACACGCTCTCCCTCGCACACACGCTCTCCCTCGCACACACGCTCTCCCTCGCACACCCGCTCTCCCTCGCACACACAGACAGAGAAAACACACACTCTCCCTCCCACGCACACTCTCCCTCCCGCGCACACTCTCCCTCCCACGCACACTCTCACTCCCGCGCACTCTCTCCCTCGTGCGCACTCTCTCCCTCGCGCGTACTCTCCCTCGCGCGCACTCTCTCCCCGCGCGCACTCTCTCCCTCGCGCGCAATCTCTCCCTCGCGCGCACTATCCCTCACACACACACACTCCCTCACACACACACACTCCATCACACACACACACTCCCTCACACACACACACTCCATCACACACACACTCTCCCTCACACACACACACTCCCTCACACACACACTCTCCCTCACACACACACACTCCCTCACACACACACTCTCCCTCACACACACACACTCCATCACACACACACACTCCCTCACACACACACTCTCCCTCACACACACACTCTCCCTCACACACACACTCTCCCTCACACACACACTCTCTCCCTCGCGCGCACTCTCTCCCTCGCGCGCACTCTCTCCCTCGCGCGCACTCTCTCCCTCGCACACACAGACAGAGACACACACACACTCCCTCGCACACACGCACTCCCTCGCACACACGCTCTCCCTCGCACACACGCTCTCCCTCGCACACACGTTCTCCCTCGCACACACGCTCTCACTCGCACACACGCTCTCCCTCGGAAACACAGACAGAGAAAACACACACTCTCCCTCCCACGCACAGTCTCCCTCCCACGCACAGTCTCACTCCCGCGCACACTCTCCCTCCCGCGCACACTCTCCCTCCCGCGCACACTCTCCCTCCCACGCACAGTCTCACTCCCGCGCACACTCTCCCTCCCGCGCACAATCTCCCTCCCACGCACAGTCTCACTCCCGCGCACACTCTGCCTCGCGCGCACTCTCTCCCTCGCGCGCACTCTCTCCCTCGCGCGCACTCTCTCCCTCGCGCGCACTCTCTCCCTCGCGCGCACTCTCTCCCTCGCGCGTACTCTCTCCCTCGCGCGTACTCTCTCCCTCGCGCGCGTACTCTCTCCTTCGCGCGCGTACTCTCTCCTTCGCGCGCGCACTCACTCCCCCGCGCGCACTCTCTCCCTCGCGCGCACTCTCTCCCTCGCGCGCACTATCCCTCACACACACACACATTCCATCACACACACACTCTCCCTCACACACACACTCTCCCTCACACACACACTCTCCCTCACACACACACTCTCCCTCACACACACACTCTCCCTCACACACACACTCTCCCTCACACACACACTCTCCCTCACAAACACACTCTCTCCCTCACACACACACTCTCCCTCACAAACACACTCTCCCTCACACACACACTCTCCCTCACACACACACTCTCCCTCACACACACACTCTCCCTCACACACACTCTCTCCCTCACACACACACTCTCTCCCTCACACACACACTCTCCCTCATACACACACTCTCCCTCACACACACGCTCTCCCTCACACACACCGACAGCGACACACACACTCCCTCCCTCGCGCGCACTCTCTCCCTCGCGCGCACTGTCCCCCTCGCGCGCACTCTCTCCCTCGCACGCACTCTCTCCCTCGCACGCACACTCTCCCTCGCACACACTCTCCCTCGCACACACGCTCTCCCTCGCACACACGCTCTCCCTCGCACACACGCTCTTCCTCGCACGCACGCTCTCCCTCGCACGCACTCTCTCCCTCGCACGCACACTCTCCCTCGCACACACTCTCCCTCGCACGCACACTCTCCCTCGCACGCACACTCTCCCTCGCACGCACACTCTCCCTCGCACGCACACTCTCCCTCGCACGCACACTCTCCCTCGCACGCATGCACTCCCTCGCACGCACGCTCTCCCTCGCACACACGGTCTCCCTCGCACACACGCTCTCCCTCGCACACACGCTCTCCCTCGCACACACAGACAGAGAAAACACACACTCTCCCGCCCGCGCACACTCTCCCTCCCGCGCACACTCTCCCTCCCGCGCACACTCTCCCTCGCGCGCACTCTCTCCCTCGCGCGCACTCTCTCCCTCGCGCGCACTCTCTCCCTCGCGCGCACACTCTCCCTCGCGCGCACACTCTCCCTCGCACACACTCTCCCTCGCACGCACACTCTCCCTCGCACGCACACTCTCCCTCGCACGCACACTCTCCCTCGCACACACAGACAGAGACACACACACGCTCTCCCTCTGACACACACAATCTCCCTCGCACGCACACTCTCCCTCGCACGCACACTCTCCCTCGCACACACAGACAGAGACACACACACACACTCCCTCACACACACGCTCTCCCTCGCACACACGCACTCCCTCGCACACACGCACTCCCTCGCACACACACACTCCCTCGCACACACGCACTCCCTCGAACACACGCTCTCCCTCGCACACACGCTCTCCCTTGCACACACAGACAGAGAAAACACACACTCTCCCTCCCGCGCACACTCTCCCTCCCGCGCACTCTCTCCCTCGCGCGCACTCTCTCCCTCGCGCGCACGCTCTCCCTCGCGCGCACTCTCTCCCTCGCGCGCACGCTCTCCCTCGCACGCACACTCTCCCTCGCACACACAGACAGAGACACACACACACACTCCCTCACACACACGCTCTCCCTCGCACACACGCACTCCCTCGCACACACGCACTCCCTCGCACACACACACTCCCTCGCACACACGCACTCCCTCGAACACACGCTCTCCCTCGCACACACGCTCTCCCTTGCACACACAGACAGAGAAAACACACACTCTCCCTCCCGCGCACACTCTCCCTCCCGCGCACTCTCTCCCTCGCGCGCACTCTCTCCCTCGCGCGCACTCTCTCCCTCGCGCGCACACTCTCCCTCGCACACACTCTCCCTCGCACGCACACTCTCCCTCGCACGCACACTCTCCCTCGCACACACAGACAGAGACACACACACGCTCTCCCTCTGACACACACAATCTCCCTCGCACGCACACTCTCCCTCGCACACACAGACAGAGACACACACACACACTCCCTCACACACACGCTCTCCCTCGCACACACGCACTCCCTCGCACACACGCACTCCCTCGCACACACACACTCCCTCGCACACACGCACTCCCTCGAACACACGCTCTCCCTCGCACACACGCTCTCCCTTGCACACACAGACAGAGAAAACACACACTCTCCCTCCCGCGCACTCTCTCCCTCGCGCGCACTATCTCCCTCGCGCGCACTCTCTCCCTCGCGCGCACTCTCTCCCTCGCGCGCACTCTCTCCCTCGCGCGCACTCTCTCCCTCGCGCGCACTCTCTCCCTCGCGCGCACTCTCTCCCTCGCGCGCACTCTCTCCCTCGCGCGCACTCTCTCCCTCGCGCGCACTCTCTCCCTCGCGCGCACTCTCTCCCTCGCACCCACTCTCTCCCTCGCACCCACTCTCTCCCTCGCACACACTCTCTCCCTCGCACACACTCTCCCTCGCACGCACACTCTCCCTCACACACACAGACAGAGACACACACACACACTCCCTCGCACACACGCTCTCCCTCGCACACACGCTCTCCCTCGCACACACGCTCTCCCTCGCACACACGCTCTCCCTCGCACACACGCTCTCCCTCGCACACACGCACTCCCTCGCACACACGCTCTCCCTCGCACACACGCTCTCCCTCGCACACACGCTCTCCCTCGCACACACGCTCTCCCTCGCACACACAGACAGAGAAAACACACACTCTCCCTCCCACGCACACTCTCCCTCCCACGCACACTCTCCCTCCCACGCACACTCTCACTCCCGCGCACTCTCTCCCTCGTGCGCACTCTCTCCCTCGCGCGTACTCTCCCTCGCGCGCACTCTCTCCCCGCGCGCACTCTCTCCCTCGCGCGCACTATCCCTCACACACACACACATTCCATCACACACACACTCTCCCTCACACACACACTCTCCCTCACACACACACTCTCCCTCACACACACACTCTCCCTCACACACACACTCTCCCTCACACACACACTCTCCCTCACACACACACTCTCCCTCACACACACACTCTCCCTCACACACACACTCTCCCTCACACACACACTCTCCCTCACAAACACACTCTCTCCCTCACACACACACTCTCCCTCACAAACACACTCTCCCTCACACACACACTCTCCCTCACACACACACTCTCCCTCACACACACACTCTCCCTCACACACACTCTCTCCCTCACACACACACTCTCTCCCTCACACACACACTCTCCCTCATACACACACTCTCCCTCACACACACGCTCTCCCTCACACACACCGACAGCGACACACACACTCCCTCCCTCGCGCGCACTCTCTCCCTCGCGCGCACTGTCCCCCTCGCGCGCACTCTCTCCCTCGCACGCACTCTCTCCCTCGCACGCACACTCTCCCTCGCACACACTCTCCCTCGCACACACGCTCTCCCTCGCACACACGCTCTCCCTCGCACACACGCTCTTCCTCGCACGCACGCTCTCCCTCGCACGCACTCTCTCCCTCGCACGCACACTCTCCCTCGCACACACTCTCCCTCGCACGCACACTCTCCCTCGCACGCACACTCTCCCTCGCACGCACACTCTCCCTCGCACGCACACTCTCCCTCGCACGCATGCACTCCCTCGCACGCACGCTCTCCCTCGCACACACGGTCTCCCTCGCACACACGCTCTCCCTCGCACACACGCTCTCCCTCGCACACACAGACAGAGAAAACACACACTCTCCCGCCCGCGCACACTCTCCCTCCCGCGCACACTCTCCCTCCCGCGCACACTCTCCCTCGCGCGCACTCTCTCCCTCGCGCGCACTCTCTCCCTCGCGCGCACTCTCTCCCTCGCGCGCACTCTCTCCCTCGCGCGCACACTCTCCCTCGCACACACTCTCCCTCGCACGCACACTCTCCCTCGCACGCACACTCTCCCTCGCACGCACACTCTCCCTCGCACACACAGACAGAGACACACACACGCTCTCCCTCTGACACACACAATCTCCCTCGCACGCACACTCTCCCTCGCACGCACACTCTCCCTCGCACACACAGACAGAGACACACACACACACTCCCTCACACACACGCTCTCCCTCGCACACACGCACTCCCTCGCACACACGCACTCCCTCGAACACACGCTCTCCCTCACACACACACACTCCCTCGCACACACGCACTCCCTCGCACACACACACTCCCTCGCACACACGCACTCCCTCGAACACACGCTCTCCCTCGCACACACGCTCTCCCTTGCACACACAGACAGAGAAAACACACACTCTCCCTCCCGCGCACACTCTCCCTCCCGCGCACTCTCTCCCTCGCGCGCACTCTCTCCCTCGCGCGCACTCTCTCCCTCGCGCGCACGCTCTCCCTCGCGCGCACTCTCTCCCTCGCGCGCACGCTCTCCCTCGCACGCACACTCTCCCTCGCACACACAGACAGAGACACACACACACACTCCCTCACACACACGCTCTCCCTCGCACACACGCACTCCCTCGCACACACGCACTCCCTCGCACACACACACTCCCTCGCACACACGCACTCCCTCGAACACACGCTCTCCCTCGCACACACGCTCTCCCTTGCACACACAGACAGAGAAAACACACACTCTCCCTCCCGCGCACACTCTCCCTCCCGCGCACTCTCTCCCTCGCGCGCACTCTCTCCCTCGCGCGCACTCTCTCCCTCGCGCGCACACTCTCCCTCGCACACACTCTCCCTCGCACGCACACTCTCCCTCGCACGCACACTCTCCCTCGCACACACAGACAGAGACACACACACGCTCTCCCTCTGACACACACAATCTCCCTCGCACGCACACTCTCCCTCGCACACACAGACAGAGACACACACACACACTCCCTCACACACACGCTCTCCCTCGCACACACGCACTCCCTCGCACACACGCACTCCCTCGCACACACACACTCCCTCGCACACACGCACTCCCTCGAACACACGCTCTCCCTCGCACACACGCTCTCCCTTGCACACACAGACAGAGAAAACACACACTCTCCCTCCCGCGCACTCTCTCCCTCGCGCGCACTATCTCCCTCGCGCGCACTCTCTCCCTCGCGCGCACTCTCTCCCTCGCGCGCACTCTCTCCCTCGCGCGCACTCTCTCCCTCGCGCGCACTCTCTCCCTCGCGCGCACTCTCTCCCTCGCGCGCACTCTCTCCCTCGCGCGCACTCTCTCCCTCGCGCGCACTCTCTCCCTCGCGCGCACTCTCTCCCTCGCGCGCACTCTCTCCCTCGCACCCACTCTCTCCCTCGCACCCACTCTCTCCCTCGCACACACTCTCTCCCTCGCACACACTCTCCCTCGCACGCACACTCTCCCTCACACACACAGACAGAGACACACACACACACTCCCTCGCACACACGCTCTCCCTCGCACACACGCTCTCCCTCGCACACACGCTCTCCCTCGCACACACGCTCTCCCTCGCACACACGCTCTCCCTCGCACACACGCACTCCCTCGCACACACGCTCTCCCTCGCACACACGCTCTCCCTCGCACACACGCTCTCCCTCGCACACACGCTCTCCCTCGCACACACAGACAGAGAAAACACACACTCTCCCTCCCACGCACACTCTCCCTCCCACGCACACTCTCCCTCCCACGCACACTCTCACTCCCGCGCACTCTCTCCCTCGTGCGCACTCTCTCCCTCGCGCGTACTCTCCCTCGCGCGCACTCTCTCCCCGCGCGCACTCTCTCCCTCGCGCGCACTATCCCTCACACACACACACATTCCATCACACACACACTCTCCCTCACACACACACTCTCCCTCACACACACACTCTCCCTCACACACACACTCTCCCTCACACACACACTCTCCCTCACACACACACTCTCCCTCACACACACACTCTCCCTCACACACACACTCTCCCTCACACACACACTCTCCCTCACACACACACTCTCCCTCACAAACACACTCTCTCCCTCACACACACACTCTCCCTCACAAACACACTCTCCCTCACACACACACTCTCCCTCACACACACACTCTCCCTCACACACACACTCTCCCTCACACACACTCTCTCCCTCACACACACACTCTCTCCCTCACACACACACTCTCCCTCATACACACACTCTCCCTCACACACACGCTCTCCCTCACACACACCGACAGCGACACACACACTCCCTCCCTCGCGCGCACTCTCTCCCTCGCGCGCACTGTCCCCCTCGCGCGCACTCTCTCCCTCGCACGCACTCTCTCCCTCGCACGCACACTCTCCCTCGCACACACTCTCCCTCGCACACACGCTCTCCCTCGCACACACGCTCTCCCTCGCACACACGCTCTTCCTCGCACGCACGCTCTCCCTCGCACGCACTCTCTCCCTCGCACGCACACTCTCCCTCGCACACACTCTCCCTCGCACGCACACTCTCCCTCGCACGCACACTCTCCCTCGCACGCACACT